>NW_027669468.1:0-81114 GCF_964194185.1 Rhinolophus hipposideros | reverse complement strand
ATGCCTGGTGTGATTTCAATCTTCTTCAATTTGCTGAGGCTGATTTTACGTCCCAATAGGTGGTCTATCCTTGAGAGTGTCCCATGTACCCTCGAAAAGAATGTGTAGTATAGCCTGATGTTTCAGGATGAAGGGCTCTGTACCTGTCAATTGTGTCCATTTCAGTGAATGTGTCATTTAGGGCTGCTATTTCATTATTTGTTTTCTGTTTGGATGATCTATTCATAGCTGTCAGTGATGTATTTAAGTCCCTAGCATAATTGAGTGTTGCTCAATATCTCCCTTTACTTCTGATAGAACTTGCTGGGTATATTTCGGTGCTCCCAGATTGGGGGCCTAAATATGGATGACTGTTACGTCTTCTTGTTGTATAATCCCCTTTACCGTTATGAAATGTTCATCTTTGTCTCTTGTTGTCTGTTCCACTCTGAAGTCCGTTTAATCTGGTATCAGTATGGCTACACCTGCTTTTCTCTGGGTACCATATACTTGGAGTATCAATTACCACCCTTTCACTTTGAGTCTACGTTTGCCCTTGTAGCTGAGATGTGTCTCTTTGAGACAGCCTATGTTTGGGTTTACTGTTTTGATCCAGTCTGCTACTCTGTGCCTTTTCAGTGGTGAGTTCAGTCCATGTACACTTAGGGTGATTATTGATACGTGAGGATTTTCTGTCATTCTAGCTTGAGTTTTCTGGTAAGACTGTGTCTCCATTGTTTGCCTTTCCACCATCACAGAATACCTGTGGTGGTATTGTATGATGTTTCCCTCTGCTTATTTGTTTATTTTTTGGTGTTTTCTTTTTAAATTTATTGGGGTGACAATCGTTAGTGAAATTTCACAGATTTCAGGTGCACAATTCGTATCACATCATCTATAAATCCCACGGTGTGTTCACCACCCGGACTCAGTTCTCCTTCCATCACCATATCTTTGATCCCACCCCCTTACCCTCATCTTCCTCCCCACACCCCCTTTACACTCTGGTAACCACTAAACGCTTGTCTGTGTCTATGAGGTTTTCTTTTTATTCTCATTTGATGTATTCTTCTTATGTTGTTTTTGGTTTCTGTACCACATATCAGTGAAATAACATGGTTCTCTGCTTTTTCCGTCTGACTCAATTCGCTGAGATTTATACTCTCAAGATCCATCCATGCTGTCAGAAATGTTCCTATATCACCTTTCCTTACTGCCGAATGGTATTCCATTGTGTATCTATACCACAACTTCCAACTTTTTCCTTTCGTCTATTGAAGGGCATTTTGGTTGTTCCCATGTCTTGGCCACCGTAAACAAAGCTGCAATGAACATTGGAGCACACGTGTCGTTATGTAGAAATGTTTTCAAATGTTGGGGGTAGATATCCAGGAGAGGGATTGCTGGATCACATGGTCAATTCTTTCTAGTCGAAGTTTTTTCAGGAACCTCCACAATGCCTTCCATAACGGCTGCACCAGTCTGCATTCCCACTTCTCACTGTGGTTTTTATTTGAATTTCTCTGATGATTATTGATGTTGAGCATTTTTTCATATGTCTATTTGGCATTTGTATGTCCTCTTTGGAGAAATCTCTCTTCAGGTCATCTGCTCATTTTTCAATGGGTTTTTTTATTTTTATTTTTTTGCTTTGTTTTCTTGTCGTTGGACGACATGAGTTCCTTGTATAGTTTGGATATTAGCCCCTTGTCGGAGGCACTGTTTGCAAAATTCTTTTCCCGTTCAGTCGGTTGCCTCTTTATTTTGTCGATGGTTTCTTCTGCTGTGCAGAAGCTTTTAAGTTTCATGTAGTCCCATTCGTTTATTTTAGCTTTTACACTTCCATTGCCTTTGCAGTCAAATTCATAAAATGCTCTTTGAACCCCAGGTCTATAAGTTTAGTACGTACGTTTTCTTCTGTGCATTTTATTGTGTCAGGTCCTATGCTTCGGTCTTTGATCCACTTTGAATTAATTTCGGTACGGGATGACAGATAGCATTCCAGTTTCGTTCTTTTGCGCGTGGCTGTGCAGTTCTCCCAGCACCGTTTATGGAAGAGGCTGTCTTTCCTCCTCTGTATGTGTTTAGCTTCTTCGTCAAAAATTGTCTGTCCATATTTATGTGGTTTTCTTTCGGGGTTCTCAGTTCTATTCCATTGGTCTATGTGGCTGTTTTGCTGCCAATACCATGCTGTTTTGATTATTGTAGCCCTGTTGTACAAGCTAAAGTCGGGGAGTGCGATACCTCCAGTATTGTTCTTCTTTTTTTCTTAAGATTGCTTTGGCTATTCGGGGTCTTTAGTGGTTCCAAACAGATCGGATGCTTTTTCTGTCGTGTTTCCTTAAAAAGTGCCATTGGGATTTTGATGGGAATGGCATTAAATCTGTGTATTCCTTCGGGTAATATGGCCATTTGAACTATGTTGATTCTTCCAATCCACGAGCACGGGATGTCTTTCCATTTCTTTGTGTCTTCTTCGATTTCTTTAGTTTTCAGCATATAGGTCGTTCACATCCTTGGTTAAGTTTCTCCCTAGGTATTTTATTCTTTTTGCTGCGATGGCAAAGGGAATTGTTTTTCGTGTTTCTTTTTCTGAGATTTCATTGTTGGTAGATAGCAATGCAATGGATTTTGTACGTTGATTTTTGTAGCCAGCAACTTTGCTGTGTTCGTTGACTGTTTCTAACAGAAGTTTGGTGGCGTCTTTAGGGTTCTCTATGTATCTCTATGCATGTCATCGGCAAAGAGTGATAATTTACCTTCTTCATTCCCAATGTGGATGCCTTTTATTTCTCTCTCTTGCCTGATTGGTCTGGTAAGGACTTCCAACACTATGTTGAAAAGCAGAGGTGATAGGGGACAGCCCTGCCGTGTTCCTGAACGTCGAGCAAAGGGGTTCAGTTTGTCACCATTAATTAAGTATGAGATTAGCTGAGGGCTTGGCATATATGGGCCTTAATTGTGTTAAGGTATTTTCCTTCTATACCTATTTTATTAAGTGTTTTAAACATAAATGGATGTTGTGTCTTGCCAAATGCTTTTTCTGCATCAACTGATAGAAGCATATGACTTTTGTCCTTTAGTTTGTTTACGTGACGTATCGCATTGATGGACTTGCGGATGTTGAAACATCCCTGTGGCTCGGGGATGAACACCACTGGGTCGTGATGAATAATCTCCTTAACGCATCGTTGTATTCGATTCGCTGGGATTTTGTTTAGGATTTTTGCCTCAGTAGTCATCAGAGATCTTTGGCGTGTCGTTTTCTTTTCTGTGTGTTGTCCTTACCAGGTTTTGGTATCAGCATAATGTTGGCCTCATAAAATGAGTCAGGGAGTACTGACTCTTCTTCAATGTTTTGGAAGACTTTGAGCAGGATTGGTACTCGATCTTCTGTGAAGGTTTGGTAGAATTCGCTAGTGAAACCATCTGGTCCCAGACTTTTGCTCTTGGGAAGGTTTTGGATGACTGATTCAATGTCCTTAGTGGTGATCGGTCTGTTTAGATTTTCCACTTCTTCATGGTTCAAAGCCTTGGGAGGCTATATGTTCCTAAGAACTTGTCCATTTCTTCTAGGTTGTTGGATTTGGTGGCATGTATTCCTTCATAGCATTCTTGCATGATCCTTTGTATTTCCGTGGTGTCCGTGATAACTTCCCCTTTCTCATTTCTGATTTTGTTAGTGTCTCCTCTCTTTTTATCTCAGTGAGTCCAGCCAAGGGTCTGTCGATTCTGTTAAGCTTTTCAAAGAACCAGCTCTTGGTCCCATGAATTTTTTTCTCTTGTCTTTTTGTTCTCTAGTTCATTTAGTTCCGCTCTGATTTTTGTTATTTGCTTTCTCCCGCGGACCTTGGGTTTCACTCGTTCTTACTTTTCTAGCTTTCTAAGGTGGTAACATGAGGTTATTTATTTGGGGTTTTTCTTGTTTTCTTGACATAGGCCTCTAATGATATAATTTTCCTCTTAGACGTGCTTTCGCTGCATCCCAAAAAGTTTGGTAGGATGTGTGTGTGTGTTTTCATTGCCACTTGTTGCTATGTATCTTTTGATCTCTCCTCTAGTTTCTTCTTTGACCCAGTCGTTCTTTACAAGTCTGTTGTTTAATCTCCATGTATTTGTGTTTTCTCCTGCTTTCTTCTCGCAGTTGATAGCCAATTGATCACAACTCCTTGTGATCAGAGACCATATGCCTGGTGTGATTTCAATCTTCTTCAATTTGCTGAGGCTGATTTTACGTCCCAATAGGTGGTCTGTCCTTGAGAGTGTCCCATGTACCCTCGAAAAGAATGTGTAGTATAGCCTGATGTTTCAGGATGAAGGGCTCTGTACCTGTCAATTGTGTCCATTTCAGCGAATGTGTCATTTAGGGCTGCTATTTCATTATTTCTTTTCTGTTTGGATGATCTATCCATAGCTGTCAGTGATGTACTTAAGTCCCTAGCATAATTGAGTGTTGCTCAATTTCTCCCTTTAGCTCTGGTAGAAGTTGCTGGGTATATTTCGGTGCTCCCAGATTGGGGGCCTAAATATGGATGACTGTTACGTCTTCTTGTTGTATAATCCCCTTTACCGTTATGAAATGTTCATCTTTGTCTCTTGTTGTCTGTTCCACTCTGAAGTCCGTTTAATCTGGTATCAGTATGGCTACACCTGCTTTTCTCTGGGTACCATATACTTGGAGTATCAATTACCACCCTTTCACTTTGAGTCTATGTTTGCCCTTGTAGCTGAGACGTGTCTCTTTGAGACAGCCTATGTTTGGGTTTACTGTTTTGATCCAGTCTGCTACTCTATGCCTTTTCAGTGGTGAGTTCAGTCCATGTACACTTAGGGTGATTATTGATACGTGAGGATTTTCTGTCATTCTAGCTTGAGTTTTCTGGTAAGACTGTGTCTCCATTGTTTGCCTTTCCACCATCACAGAATACCTGTGGTGGTATTGTATGATGTTTCCCTCTGCTTATTTGTTTATTTTTTGGTGTTTTCTTTTTAAATTTATTGGGGTGACAATCGTTAGTGAAATTTCACAGATTTCAGGTGCACAATTCGTATCACATCATCTATAAATCCCACGGTGTGTTCACCACCCGGACTCAGTTCTCCTTCCATCACCATATCTTTGATCCCACCCCCTTACCCTCATCTTCCTCCCCACACCCCCTTTACACTCTGGTAACCACTAAACGCTTGTCTGTGTCTATGAGGTTTTCTTTTTATTCTCATTTGATGTATTCTTCTTATGTTGTTTTTGGTTTCTGTACCACATATCAGTGAAATAACATGGTTCTCTGCTTTTTCCGTCTGACTCAATTCGCTGAGATTTATACTCTCAAGATCCATCCATGCTGTCAGAAATGTTCCTATATCACCTTTCCTTACTGCCGAATGGTATTCCATTGTGTATCTATACCACAACTTCCAACTTTTTCCTTTCGTCTATTGAAGGGCATTTTGGTTGTTCCCATGTCTTGGCCACCGTAAACAAAGCTGCAATGAACATTGGAGCACACGTGTCGTTATGTAGAAATGTTTTCAAATGTTGGGGGTAGATATCCAGGAGAGGGATTGCTGGATCACATGGTCAATTCTTTCTAGTCGAAGTTTTTTCAGGAACCTCCACAATGCCTTCCATAACGGCTGCACCAGTCTGCATTCCCACATCTCACTGTGGTTTTTATTTGAATTTCTCTGATGATTATTGATGTTGAGCATTTTTTCATATGTCTATTTGGCATTTGTATGTCCTCTTTGGAGAAATCTCTCTTCAGGTCATCTGCTCATTTTTCAATGGGTTTTTTTATTTTTATTTTTTTGCTTTGTTTTCTTGTCGTTGGACGACATGAGTTCCTTGTATAGTTTGGATATTAGCCCCTTGTCGGAGGCACTGTTTGCAAAATTCTTTTCCCGTTCAGTCGGTTGCCTCTTTATTTTGTCGATGGTTTCTTCTGCTGTGCAGAAGCTTTTAAGTTTCATGTAGTCCCATTCGTTTATTTTAGCTTTTACACTTCCATTGCCTTTGCAGTCAAATTCATAAAATGCTCTTTGAACCCCAGGTCTATAAGTTTAGTACGTACGTTTTCTTCTGTGCATTTTATTGTGTCAGGTCCTATGCTTCGGTCTTTGATCCACTTTGAATTAATTTCGGTACGGGATGACAGATAGCATTCCAGTTTCGTTCTTTTGCGCGTGGCTGTGCAGTTCTCCCAGCACCGTTTATGGAAGAGGCTGTCTTTCCTCCTCTGTATGTGTTTAGCTTCCTCGTCAAAAATTGTCTGTCCATATTTATGTGGTTTTCTTTCGGGGTTCTCAGTTCTATTCCATTGGTCTATGTGGCTGTTTTGCTGCCAATACCATGCTGTTTTGATTATTGTAGCCCTGTTGTACAAGCTAAAGTCGGGGAGTGCGATACCTCCAGTATTGTTCTTCTTTTTTTCTTAAGATTGCTTTGGCTATTCGGGGTCTTTAGTGGTTCCAAACAGATCGGATGCTTTTTCTGTCGTGTTTCCTTAAAAAGTGCCATTGGGATTTTGATGGGAATGGCATTAAATCTGTGTATTCCTTCGGGTAATATGGCCATTTGAACTATGTTGATTCTTCCAATCCACGAGCACGGGATGTCTTTCCATTTCTTTGTGTCTTCTTCGATTTCTTTAGTTTTCAGCATATAGGTCGTTCACATCCTTGGTTAAGTTTCTCCCTAGGTATTTTATTCTTTTTGCTGCGATGGCAAAGGGAATTGTTTTTCGTGTTTCTTTTTCTGAGATTTCATTGTTGGTAGATAGCAATGCAATGGATTTTGTACGTTGATTTTTGTAGCCAGCAACTTTGCTGTGTTCGTTGACTGTTTCTAACAGAAGTTTGGTGGCGTCTTTAGGGTTCTCTATGTATCTCTATGCATGTCATCGGCAAAGAGTGATAATTTACCTTCTTCATTCCCAATGTGGATGCCTTTTATTTCTCTCTCTTGCCTGATTGGTCTGGTAAGGACTTCCAACACTATGTTGAAAAGCAGAGGTGATAGGGGACAGCCCTGCCGTGTTCCTGAACGTCGAGCAAAGGGGTTCAGTTTGTCACCATTAATTAAGTATGAGATTAGCTGAGGGCTTGCCATATATGGGCCTTAATTGTGTTAAGGTATTTTCCTTCTATACCTATTTTATTAAGTGTTTTAAACATAAATGGATGTTGTGTCTTGCCAAATGCTTTTTCTGCATCAACTGATAGAAGCATATGACTTTTGTCCTTTAGTTTGTTTACGTGACGTATCGCATTGATGGACTTGCGGATGTTGAAACATCCCTGTGGCTCGGGGATGAACACCACTGGGTCGTGATGAATAATCTCCTTAACGCATCGTTGTATTCGATTTGCTGGGATTTTGTTTAGGATTTTTGCCTCAGTAGTCATCAGAGATCTTTGGCGTGTCGTTTTCTTTTCTGTGTGTTGTCCTTACCAGGTTTTGGTATCAGCATAATGTTGGCCTCATAAAATGAGTCAGGGAGTACTGACTCTTCTTCAATGTTTTGGAAGACTTTGAGCAGGATTGGTACTCGATCTTCTGTGAAGGTTTGGTAGAATTCGCTAGTGAAACCATCTGGTCCCAGACTTTTGCTCTTGGGAAGGTTTTGGATGACTGATTCAATGTCCTTAGTGGTGATCGGTCCGTTTAGATTTTCCACTTCTTCATGGTTCAAAGCCTTGGGAGGCTATATGTTCCTAAGAACTTGTCCATTTCTTCTAGGTTGTTGGATTTGGTGGCATGTATTCCTTCATAGCATTCTTGCATGATCCTTTGTATTTCCGTGGTGTCCGTGATAACTTCCCCTTTCTCATTTCTGATTTTGTTAGTGTCTCCTCTCTTTTTATCTCAGTGAGTCCAGCCAAGGGTCTGTCGATTCTGTTAAGCTTTTCAAAGAACCAGCTCTTGGTCCCATGAATTTTTTTCTCTTGTCTTTTTGTTCTCTAGTTCATTTAGTTCCGCTCTGATTTTTGTTATTTGCTTTCTCCCGCGGACCTTGGGTTTCACTCGTTCTTACTTTTCTAGCTTTCTAAGGTGGTAACATGAGGTTATTTATTTGGGGTTTTTCTTGTTTTCTTGACATAGGCCTCTAATGATATAATTTTCCTCTTAGACGTGCTTTCGCTGCATCCCAAAAAGTTTGGTAGGATGTGTGTGTGTGTTTTCATTGCCACTTGTTGCTATGTATCTTTTGATCTCTCCTCTAGTTTCTTCTTTGACCCAGTCGTTCTTTACAAGTCTGTTGTTTAATCTCCATGTATTTGTGTTTTCTCCTGCTTTCTTCTCGCAGTTGATAGCCAATTGATCACAACTCCTTGTGATCAGAGACCATATGCCTGGTGTGATTTCAATCTTCTTCAATTTGCTGAGGCTGATTTTACGTCCCAATAGGTGGTCTGTCCTTGAGAGTGTCCCATGTACCCTCGAAAAGAATGTGTAGTATAGCCTGATGTTTCAGGATGAAGGGCTCTGTACCTGTCAATTGTGTCCATTTCAGCGAATGTGTCATTTAGGGCTGCTATTTCATTATTTCTTTTCTGTTTGGATGATCTATCCATAGCTGTCAGTGATGTACTTAAGTCCCTAGCATAATTGAGTGTTGCTCAATTTCTCCCTTTAGCTCTGGTAGAAGTTGCTGGGTATATTTCGGTGCTCCCAGATTGGGGGCCTAAATATGGATGACTGTTACGTCTTCTTGTTGTATAATCCCCTTTACCGTTATGAAATGTTCATCTTTGTCTCTTGTTGTCTGTTCCACTCTGAAGTCCGTTTAATCTGGTATCAGTATGGCTACACCTGCTTTTCTCTGGGTACCATATACTTGGAGTATCAATTACCACCCTTTCACTTTGAGTCTATGTTTGCCCTTGTAGCTGAGACGTGTCTCTTTGAGACAGCCTATGTTTGGGTTTACTGTTTTGATCCAGTCTGCTACTCTATGCCTTTTCAGTGGTGAGTTCAGTCCATGTACACTTAGGGTGATTATTGATACGTGAGGATTTTCTGTCATTCTAGCTTGAGTTTTCTGGTAAGACTGTGTCTCCATTGTTTGCCTTTCCACCATCACAGAATACCTGTGGTGGTATTGTATGATGTTTCCCTCTGCTTATTTGTTTATTTTTTGGTGTTTTCTTTTTAAATTTATTGGGGTGACAATCGTTAGTGAAATTTCACAGATTTCAGGTGCACAATTCGTATCACATCATCTATAAATCCCACGGTGTGTTCACCACCCGGACTCAGTTCTCCTTCCATCACCATATCTTTGATCCCACCCCCTTACCCTCATCTTCCTCCCCACACCCCCTTTACACTCTGGTAACCACTAAACGCTTGTCTGTGTCTATGAGGTTTTCTTTTTATTCTCATTTGATGTATTCTTCTTATGTTGTTTTTGGTTTCTGTACCACATATCAGTGAAATAACATGGTTCTCTGCTTTTTCCGTCTGACTCAATTCGCTGAGATTTATACTCTCAAGATCCATCCATGCTGTCAGAAATGTTCCTATATCACCTTTCCTTACTGCCGAATGGTATTCCATTGTGTATCTATACCACAACTTCCAACTTTTTCCTTTCGTCTATTGAAGGGCATTTTGGTTGTTCCCATGTCTTGGCCACCGTAAACAAAGCTGCAATGAACATTGGAGCACACGTGTCGTTATGTAGAAATGTTTTCAAATGTTGGGGGTAGATATCCAGGAGAGGGATTGCTGGATCACATGGTCAATTCTTTCTAGTCGAAGTTTTTTCAGGAACCTCCACAATGCCTTCCATAACGGCTGCACCAGTCTGCATTCCCACATCTCACTGTGGTTTTTATTTGAATTTCTCTGATGATTATTGATGTTGAGCATTTTTTCATATGTCTATTTGGCATTTGTATGTCCTCTTTGGAGAAATCTCTCTTCAGGTCATCTGCTCATTTTTCAATGGGTTTTTTTATTTTTATTTTTTTGCTTTGTTTTCTTGTCGTTGGACGACATGAGTTCCTTGTATAGTTTGGATATTAGCCCCTTGTCGGAGGCACTGTTTGCAAAATTCTTTTCCCGTTCAGTCGGTTGCCTCTTTATTTTGTCGATGGTTTCTTCTGCTGTGCAGAAGCTTTTAAGTTTCATGTAGTCCCATTCGTTTATTTTAGCTTTTACACTTCCATTGCCTTTGCAGTCAAATTCATAAAATGCTCTTTGAACCCCAGGTCTATAAGTTTAGTACGTACGTTTTCTTCTGTGCATTTTATTGTGTCAGGTCCTATGCTTCGGTCTTTGATCCACTTTGAATTAATTTCGGTACGGGATGACAGATAGCATTCCAGTTTCGTTCTTTTGCGCGTGGCTGTGCAGTTCTCCCAGCACCGTTTATGGAAGAGGCTGTCTTTCCTCCTCTGTATGTGTTTAGCTTCTTCGTCAAAAATTGTCTGTCCATATTTATGTGGTTTTCTTTCGGGGTTCTCAGTTCTATTCCATTGGTCTATGTGGCTGTTTTGCTGCCAATACCATGCTGTTTTGATTATTGTAGCCCTGTTGTACAAGCTAAAGTCGGGGAGTGCGATACCTCCAGTATTGTTCTTCTTTTTTTCTTAAGATTGCTTTGGCTATTCGGGGTCTTTAGTGGTTCCAAACAGATCGGATGCTTTTTCTGTCGTGTTTCCTTAAAAAGTGCCATTGGGATTTTGATGGGAATGGCATTAAATCTGTGTATTCCTTCGGGTAATATGGCCATTTGAACTATGTTGATTCTTCCAATCCACGAGCACGGGATGTCTTTCCATTTCTTTGTGTCTTCTTCGATTTCTTTAGTTTTCAGCATATAGGTCGTTCACATCCTTGGTTAAGTTTCTCCCTAGGTATTTTATTCTTTTTGCTGCGATGGCAAAGGGAATTGTTTTTCGTGTTTCTTTTTCTGAGATTTCATTGTTGGTAGATAGCAATGCAATGGATTTTGTACGTTGATTTTTGTAGCCAGCAACTTTGCTGTGTTCGTTGACTGTTTCTAACAGAAGTTTGGTGGCGTCTTTAGGGTTCTCTATGTATCTCTATGCATGTCATCGGCAAAGAGTGATAATTTACCTTCTTCATTCCCAATGTGGATGCCTTTTATTTCTCTCTCTTGCCTGATTGGTCTGGTAAGGACTTCCAACACTATGTTGAAAAGCAGAGGTGATAGGGGACAGCCCTGCCGTGTTCCTGAACGTCGAGCAAAGGGGTTCAGTTTGTCACCATTAATTAAGTATGAGATTAGCTGAGGGCTTGGCATATATGGGCCTTAATTGTGTTAAGGTATTTTCCTTCTATACCTATTTTATTAAGTGTTTTAAACATAAATGGATGTTGTGTCTTGCCAAATGCTTTTTCTGCATCAACTGATAGAAGCATATGACTTTTGTCCTTTAGTTTGTTTACGTGACGTATCGCATTGATGGACTTGCGGATGTTGAAACATCCCTGTGGCTTGGGGATGAACACCACTGGGTCGTGATGAATAATCTCCTTAACGCATCGTTGTATTCGATTCGCTGGGATTTTGTTTAGGATTTTTGCCTCAGTAGTCATCAGAGATCTTTGGCGTGTCGTTTTCTTTTCTGTGTGTTGTCCTTACCAGGTTTTGGTATCAGCATAATGTTGGCCTCATAAAATGAGTCAGGGAGTACTGACTCTTCTTCAATGTTTTGGAAGACTTTGAGCAGGATTGGTACTCGATCTTCTGTGAAGGTTTGGTAGAATTCGCTAGTGAAACCATCTGGTCCCAGACTTTTGCTCTTGGGAAGGTTTTGGATGACTGATTCAATGTCCTTAGTGGTGATCGGTCTGTTTAGATTTTCCACTTCTTCATGGTTCAAAGCCTTGGGAGGCTATATGTTCCTAAGAACTTGTCCATTTCTTCTAGGTTGTTGGATTTGGTGGCATGTATTCCTTCATAGCATTCTTGCATGATCCTTTGTATTTCCGTGGTGTCCGTGATAACTTCCCCTTTCTCATTTCTGATTTTGTTAGTGTCTCCTCTCTTTTTATCTCAGTGAGTCCAGCCAAGGGTCTGTCGATTCTGTTAAGCTTTTCAAAGAACCAGCTCTTGGTCCCATGAATTTTTTTCTCTTGTCTTTTTGTTCTCTAGTTCATTTAGTTCCGCTCTGATTTTTGTTATTTGCTTTCTCCCGCGGACCTTGGGTTTCACTCGTTCTTACTTTTCTAGCTTTCTAAGGTGGTAACATGAGGTTATTTATTTGGGGTTTTTCTTGTTTTCTTGACATAGGCCTCTAATGATATAATTTTCCTCTTAGACGTGCTTTCGCTGCATCCCAAAAAGTTTGGTAGGATGTGTGTGTGTGTTTTCATTGCCACTTGTTGCTATGTATCTTTTGATCTCTCCTCTAGTTTCTTCTTTGACCCAGTCGTTCTTTACAAGTCTGTTGTTTAATCTCCATGTATTTGTGTTTTCTCCTGCTTTCTTCTCGCAGTTGATAGCCAATTGATCACAACTCCTTGTGATCAGAGACCATATGCCTGGTGTGATTTCAATCTTCTTCAATTTGCTGAGGCTGATTTTACGTCCCAATAGGTGGTCTGTCCTTGAGAGTGTCCCATGTACCCTCGAAAAGAATGTGTAGTATAGCCTGATGTTTCAGGATGAAGGGCTCTGTACCTGTCAATTGTGTCCATTTCAGCGAATGTGTCATTTAGGGCTGCTATTTCATTATTTCTTTTCTGTTTGGATGATCTATCCATAGCTGTCAGTGATGTACTTAAGTCCCTAGCATAATTGAGTGTTGCTCAATTTCTCCCTTTAGCTCTGGTAGAAGTTGCTGGGTATATTTCGGTGCTCCCAGATTGGGGGCCTAAATATGGATGACTGTTACGTCTTCTTGTTGTATAATCCCCTTTACCGTTATGAAATGTTCATCTTTGTCTCTTGTTGTCTGTTCCACTCTGAAGTCCGTTTAATCTGGTATCAGTATGGCTACACCTGCTTTTCTCTGGGTACCATATACTTGGAGTATCAATTACCACCCTTTCACTTTGAGTCTATGTTTGCCCTTGTAGCTGAGACGTGTCTCTTTGAGACAGCCTATGTTTGGGTTTACTGTTTTGATCCAGTCTGCTACTCTATGCCTTTTCAGTGGTGAGTTCAGTCCATGTACACTTAGGGTGATTATTGATACGTGAGGATTTTCTGTCATTCTAGCTTGAGTTTTCTGGTAAGACTGTGTCTCCATTGTTTGCCTTTCCACCATCACAGAATACCTGTGGTGGTATTGTATGATGTTTCCCTCTGCTTATTTGTTTATTTTTTGGTGTTTTCTTTTTAAATTTATTGGGGTGACAATCGTTAGTGAAATTTCACAGATTTCAGGTGCACAATTCGTATCACATCATCTATAAATCCCACGGTGTGTTCACCACCCGGACTCAGTTCTCCTTCCATCACCATATCTTTGATCCCACCCCCTTACCCTCATCTTCCTCCCCACACCCCCTTTACACTCTGGTAACCACTAAACGCTTGTCTGTGTCTATGAGGTTTTCTTTTTATTCTCATTTGATGTATTCTTCTTATGTTGTTTTTGGTTTCTGTACCACATATCAGTGAAATAACATGGTTCTCTGCTTTTTCCGTCTGACTCAATTCGCTGAGATTTATACTCTCAAGATCCATCCATGCTGTCAGAAATGTTCCTATATCACCTTTCCTTACTGCCGAATGGTATTCCATTGTGTATCTATACCACAACTTCCAACTTTTTCCTTTCGTCTATTGAAGGGCATTTTGGTTGTTCCCATGTCTTGGCCACCGTAAACAAAGCTGCAATGAACATTGGAGCACACGTGTCGTTATGTAGAAATGTTTTCAAATGTTGGGGGTAGATATCCAGGAGAGGGATTGCTGGATCACATGGTCAATTCTTTCTAGTCGAAGTTTTTTCAGGAACCTCCACAATGCCTTCCATAACGGCTGCACCAGTCTGCATTCCCACATCTCACTGTGGTTTTTATTTGAATTTCTCTGATGATTATTGATGTTGAGCATTTTTTCATATGTCTATTTGGCATTTGTATGTCCTCTTTGGAGAAATCTCTCTTCAGGTCATCTGCTCATTTTTCAATGGGTTTTTTTATTTTTATTTTTTTGCTTTGTTTTCTTGTCGTTGGACGACATGAGTTCCTTGTATAGTTTGGATATTAGCCCCTTGTCGGAGGCACTGTTTGCAAAATTCTTTTCCCGTTCAGTCGGTTGCCTCTTTATTTTGTCGATGGTTTCTTCTGCTGTGCAGAAGCTTTTAAGTTTCATGTAGTCCCATTCGTTTATTTTAGCTTTTACACTTCCATTGCCTTTGCAGTCAAATTCATAAAATGCTCTTTGAACCCCAGGTCTATAAGTTTAGTACGTACGTTTTCTTCTGTGCATTTTATTGTGTCAGGTCCTATGCTTCGGTCTTTGATCCACTTTGAATTAATTTCGGTACGGGATGACAGATAGCATTCCAGTTTCGTTCTTTTGCGCGTGGCTGTGCAGTTCTCCCAGCACCGTTTATGGAAGAGGCTGTCTTTCCTCCTCTGTATGTGTTTAGCTTCCTCGTCAAAAATTGTCTGTCCATATTTATGTGGTTTTCTTTCGGGGTTCTCAGTTCTATTCCATTGGTCTATGTGGCTGTTTTGCTGCCAATACCATGCTGTTTTGATTATTGTAGCCCTGTTGTACAAGCTAAAGTCGGGGAGTGCGATACCTCCAGTATTGTTCTTCTTTTTTTCTTAAGATTGCTTTGGCTATTCGGGGTCTTTAGTGGTTCCAAACAGATCGGATGCTTTTTCTGTCGTGTTTCCTTAAAAAGTGCCATTGGGATTTTGATGGGAATGGCATTAAATCTGTGTATTCCTTCGGGTAATATGGCCATTTGAACTATGTTGATTCTTCCAATCCACGAGCACGGGATGTCTTTCCATTTCTTTGTGTCTTCTTCGATTTCTTTAGTTTTCAGCATATAGGTCGTTCACATCCTTGGTTAAGTTTCTCCCTAGGTATTTTATTCTTTTTGCTGCGATGGCAAAGGGAATTGTTTTTCGTGTTTCTTTTTCTGAGATTTCATTGTTGGTAGATAGCAATGCAATGGATTTTGTACGTTGATTTTTGTAGCCAGCAACTTTGCTGTGTTCGTTGACTGTTTCTAACAGAAGTTTGGTGGCGTCTTTAGGGTTCTCTATGTATCTCTATGTATGTCATCGGCAAAGAGTGATAATTTACCTTCTTCATTCCCAATGTGGATGCCTTTTATTTCTCTCTCTTGCCTGATTGGTCTGGTAAGGACTTCCAACACTATGTTGAAAAGCAGAGGTGATAGGGGACAGCCCTGCCGTGTTCCTGAACGTCGAGCAAAGGGGTTCAGTTTGTCACCATTAATTAAGTATGAGATTAGCTGAGGGCTTACCATATATGGGCCTTAATTGTGTTAAGGTATTTTCCTTCTATACCTATTTTATTAAGTGTTTTAAACATAAATGGATGTTGTGTCTTGCCAAATGCTTTTTCTGCATCAACTGATAGAAGCATATGACTTTTGTCCTTTAGTTTGTTTACGTGACGTATCGCATTGATGGACTTGCGGATGTTGAAACATCCCTGTGGCTCGGGGATGAACCCCACTTGGTCGTGATGAATAATCTCCTTAACGCATCGTTGTATTCGATTTGCTGGGATTTTGTTTAGGATTTTTGCCTCAGTAGTCATCAGAGATCTTTGGCGTGTCGTTTTCTTTTCTGTGTGTTGTCCTTACCAGGTTTTGGTATCAGCATAATGTTGGCCTCATAAAATGAGTCAGGGAGTACTGACTCTTCTTCAATGTTTTGGAAGACTTTGAGCAGGATTGGTACTCGATCTTCTGTGAAGGTTTGGTAGAATTCGCTAGTGAAACCATCTGGTCCCAGACTTTTGCTCTTGGGAAGGTTTTGGATGACTGATTCAATGTCCTTAGTGGTGATCGGTCCGTTTAGATTTTCCACTTCTTCATGGTTCAAAGCCTTGGGAGGCTATATGTTCCTAAGAACTTGTCCATTTCTTCTAGGTTGTTGGATTTGGTGGCATGTATTCCTTCATAGCATTCTTGCATGATCCTTTGTATTTCCGTGGTGTCCGTGATAACTTCCCCTTTCTCATTTCTGATTTTGTTAGTGTCTCCTCTCTTTTTATCTCAGTGAGTCCAGCCAAGGGTCTGTCGATTCTGTTAAGCTTTTCAAAGAACCAGCTCTTGGTCCCATGAATTTTTTTCTCTTGTCTTTTTGTTCTCTAGTTCATTTAGTTCCGCTCTGATTTTTGTTATTTGCTTTCTCCCGCGGACCTTGGGTTTCACTCGTTCTTACTTTTCTAGCTTTCTAAGGTGGTAACATGAGGTTATTTATTTGGGGTTTTTCTTGTTTTCTTGACATAGGCCTCTAATGATATAATTTTCCTCTTAGACGTGCTTTCGCTGCATCCCAAAAAGTTTGGTAGGATGTGTGTGTGTGTTTTCATTGCCACTTGTTGCTATGTATCTTTTGATCTCTCCTCTAGTTTCTTCTTTGACCCAGTCGTTCTTTACAAGTCTGTTGTTTAATCTCCATGTATTTGTGTTTTCTCCTGCTTTCTTCTCGCAGTTGATAGCCAATTGATCACAACTCCTTGTGATCAGAGACCATATGCCTGGTGTGATTTCAATCTTCTTCAATTTGCTGAGGCTGATTTTACGTCCCAATAGGTGGTCTGTCCTTGAGAGTGTCCCATGTACCCTCGAAAAGAATGTGTAGTATAGCCTGATGTTTCAGGATGAAGGGCTCTGTACCTGTCAATTGTGTCCATTTCAGCGAATGTGTCATTTAGGGCTGCTATTTCATTATTTCTTTTCTGTTTGGATGATCTATCCATAGCTGTCAGTGATGTACTTAAGTCCCTAGCATAATTGAGTGTTGCTCAATTTCTCCCTTTAGCTCTGGTAGAAGTTGCTGGGTATATTTCGGTGCTCCCAGATTGGGGGCCTAAATATGGATGACTGTTACGTCTTCTTGTTGTATAATCCCCTTTACCGTTATGAAATGTTCATCTTTGTCTCTTGTTGTCTGTTCCACTCTGAAGTCCGTTTAATCTGGTATCAGTATGGCTACACCTGCTTTTCTCTGGGTACCATATACTTGGAGTATCAATTACCACCCTTTCACTTTGAGTCTATGTTTGCCCTTGTAGCTGAGACGTGTCTCTTTGAGACAGCCTATGTTTGGGTTTACTGTTTTGATCCAGTCTGCTACTCTATGCCTTTTCAGTGGTGAGTTCAGTCCATGTACACTTAGGGTGATTATTGATACGTGAGGATTTTCTGTCATTCTAGCTTGAGTTTTCTGGTAAGACTGTGTCTCCATTGTTTGCCTTTCCACCATCACAGAATACCTGTGGTGGTATTGTATGATGTTTCCCTCTGCTTATTTGTTTATTTTTTGGTGTTTTCTTTTTAAATTTATTGGGGTGACAATCGTTAGTGAAATTTCACAGATTTCAGGTGCACAATTCGTATCACATCATCTATAAATCCCACGGTGTGTTCACCACCCGGACTCAGTTCTCCTTCCATCACCATATCTTTGATCCCACCCCCTTACCCTCATCTTCCTCCCCACACCCCCTTTACACTCTGGTAACCACTAAACGCTTGTCTGTGTCTATGAGGTTTTCTTTTTATTCTCATTTGATGTATTCTTCTTATGTTGTTTTTGGTTTCTGTACCACATATCAGTGAAATAACATGGTTCTCTGCTTTTTCCGTCTGACTCAATTCGCTGAGATTTATACTCTCAAGATCCATCCATGCTGTCAGAAATGTTCCTATATCACCTTTCCTTACTGCCGAATGGTATTCCATTGTGTATCTATACCACAACTTCCAACTTTTTCCTTTCGTCTATTGAAGGGCATTTTGGTTGTTCCCATGTCTTGGCCACCGTAAACAAAGCTGCAATGAACATTGGAGCACACGTGTCGTTATGTAGAAATGTTTTCAAATGTTGGGGGTAGATATCCAGGAGAGGGATTGCTGGATCACATGGTCAATTCTTTCTAGTCGAAGTTTTTTCAGGAACCTCCACAATGCCTTCCATAACGGCTGCACCAGTCTGCATTCCCACATCTCACTGTGGTTTTTATTTGAATTTCTCTGATGATTATTGATGTTGAGCATTTTTTCATATGTCTATTTGGCATTTGTATGTCCTCTTTGGAGAAATCTCTCTTCAGGTCATCTGCTCATTTTTCAATGGGTTTTTTTATTTTTATTTTTTTGCTTTGTTTTCTTGTCGTTGGACGACATGAGTTCCTTGTATAGTTTGGATATTAGCCCCTTGTCGGAGGCACTGTTTGCAAAATTCTTTTCCCGTTCAGTCGGTTGCCTCTTTATTTTGTCGATGGTTTCTTCTGCTGTGCAGAAGCTTTTAAGTTTCATGTAGTCCCATTCGTTTATTTTAGCTTTTACACTTCCATTGCCTTTGCAGTCAAATTCATAAAATGCTCTTTGAACCCCAGGTCTATAAGTTTAGTACGTACGTTTTCTTCTGTGCATTTTATTGTGTCAGGTCCTATGCTTCGGTCTTTGATCCACTTTGAATTAATTTCGGTACGGGATGACAGATAGCATTCCAGTTTCGTTCTTTTGCGCGTGGCTGTGCAGTTCTCCCAGCACCGTTTATGGAAGAGGCTGTCTTTCCTCCTCTGTATGTGTTTAGCTTCCTCGTCAAAAATTGTCTGTCCATATTTATGTGGTTTTCTTTCGGGGTTCTCAGTTCTATTCCATTGGTCTATGTGGCTGTTTTGCTGCCAATACCATGCTGTTTTGATTATTGTAGCCCTGTTGTACAAGCTAAAGTCGGGGAGTGCGATACCTCCAGTATTGTTCTTCTTTTTTTCTTAAGATTGCTTTGGCTATTCGGGGTCTTTAGTGGTTCCAAACAGATCGGATGCTTTTTCTGTCGTGTTTCCTTAAAAAGTGCCATTGGGATTTTGATGGGAATGGCATTAAATCTGTGTATTCCTTCGGGTAATATGGCCATTTGAACTATGTTGATTCTTCCAATCCACGAGCACGGGATGTCTTTCCATTTCTTTGTGTCTTCTTCGATTTCTTTAGTTTTCAGCATATAGGTCGTTCACATCCTTGGTTAAGTTTCTCCCTAGGTATTTTATTCTTTTTGCTGCGATGGCAAAGGGAATTGTTTTTCGTGTTTCTTTTTCTGAGATTTCATTGTTGGTAGATAGCAATGCAATGGATTTTGTACGTTGATTTTTGTAGCCAGCAACTTTGCTGTGTTCGTTGACTGTTTCTAACAGAAGTTTGGTGGCGTCTTTAGGGTTCTCTATGTATCTCTATGCATGTCATCGGCAAAGAGTGATAATTTACCTTCTTCATTCCCAATGTGGATGCCTTTTATTTCTCTCTCTTGCCTGATTGGTCTGGTAAGGACTTCCAACACTATGTTGAAAAGCAGAGGTGATAGGGGACAGCCCTGCCGTGTTCCTGAACGTCGAGCAAAGGGGTTCAGTTTGTCACCATTAATTAAGTATGAGATTAGCTGAGGGCTTGCCATATATGGGCCTTAATTGTGTTAAGGTATTTTCCTTCTATACCTATTTTATTAAGTGTTTTAAACATAAATGGATGTTGTGTCTTGCCAAATGCTTTTTCTGCATCAACTGATAGAAGCATATGACTTTTGTCCTTTAGTTTGTTTACGTGACGTATCGCATTGATGGACTTGCGGATGTTGAAACATCCCTGTGGCTCGGGGATGAACACCACTGGGTCGTGATGAATAATCTCCTTAACGCATCGTTGTATTCGATTTGCTGGGATTTTGTTTAGGATTTTTGCCTCAGTAGTCATCAGAGATCTTTGGCGTGTCGTTTTCTTTTCTGTGTGTTGTCCTTACCAGGTTTTGGTATCAGCATAATGTTGGCCTCATAAAATGAGTCAGGGAGTACTGACTCTTCTTCAATGTTTTGGAAGACTTTGAGCAGGATTGGTACTCGATCTTCTGTGAAGGTTTGGTAGAATTCGCTAGTGAAACCATCTGGTCCCAGACTTTTGCTCTTGGGAAGGTTTTGGATGACTGATTCAATGTCCTTAGTGGTGATCGGTCTGTTTAGATTTTCCACTTCTTCATGGTTCAAAGCCTTGGGAGGCTATATGTTCCTAAGAACTTGTCCATTTCTTCTAGGTTGTTGGATTTGGTGGCATGTATTCCTTCATAGCATTCTTGCATGATCCTTTGTATTTCCGTGGTGTCCGTGATAACTTCCCCTTTCTCATTTCTGATTTTGTTAGTGTCTCCTCTCTTTTTATCTCAGTGAGTCCAGCCAAGGGTCTGTCGATTCTGTTAAGCTTTTCAAAGAACCAGCTCTTGGTCCCATGAATTTTTTTCTCTTGTCTTTTTGTTCTCTAGTTCATTTAGTTCCGCTCTGATTTTTGTTATTTGCTTTCTCCCGCGGACCTTGGGTTTCACTCGTTCTTACTTTTCTAGCTTTCTAAGGTGGTAACATGAGGTTATTTATTTGGGGTTTTTCTTGTTTTCTTGACATAGGCCTCTAATGATATAATTTTCCTCTTAGACGTGCTTTCGCTGCATCCCAAAAAGTTTGGTAGGATGTGTGTGTGTGTTTTCATTGCCACTTGTTGCTATGTATCTTTTGATCTCTCCTCTAGTTTCTTCTTTGACCCAGTCGTTCTTTACAAGTCTGTTGTTTAATCTCCATGTATTTGTGTTTTCTCCTGCTTTCTTCTCGCAGTTGATAGCCAATTGATCACAACTCCTTGTGATCAGAGACCATATGCCTGGTGTGATTTCAATCTTCTTCAATTTGCTGAGGCTGATTTTACGTCCCAATAGGTGGTCTGTCCTTGAGAGTGTCCCATGTACCCTCGAAAAGAATGTGTAGTATAGCCTGATGTTTCAGGATGAAGGGCTCTGTACCTGTCAATTGTGTCCATTTCAGCGAATGTGTCATTTAGGGCTGCTATTTCATTATTTCTTTTCTGTTTGGATGATCTATCCATAGCTGTCAGTGATGTACTTAAGTCCCTAGCATAATTGAGTGTTGCTCAATTTCTCCCTTTAGCTCTGGTAGAAGTTGCTGGGTATATTTCGGTGCTCCCAGATTGGGGGCCTAAATATGGATGACTGTTACGTCTTCTTGTTGTATAATCCCCTTTACCGTTATGAAATGTTCATCTTTGTCTCTTGTTGTCTGTTCCACTCTGAAGTCCGTTTAATCTGGTATCAGTATGGCTACACCTGCTTTTCTCTGGGTACCATATACTTGGAGTATCAATTACCACCCTTTCACTTTGAGTCTATGTTTGCCCTTGTAGCTGAGATGTGTCTCTTTGAGACAGCCTATGTTTGGGTTTACTGTTTTGATCCAGTCTGCTACTCTATGCCTTTTCAGTGGTGAGTTCAGTCCATGTACACTTAGGGTGATTATTGATACGTGAGGATTTTCTGTCATTCTAGCTTGAGTTTTCTGGTAAGACTGTGTCTCCATTGTTTGCCTTTCCACCATCACAGAATACCTGTGGTGGTATTGTATGATGTTTCCCTCTGCTTATTTGTTTATTTTTTGGTGTTTTCTTTTTAAATTTATTGGGGTGACAATCGTTAGTGAAATTTCACAGATTTCAGGTGCACAATTCGTATCACATCATCTATAAATCCCACGGTGTGTTCACCACCCGGACTCAGTTCTCCTTCCATCACCATATCTTTGATCCCACCCCCTTACCCTCATCTTCCTCTCCACACCCCCTTTACACTCTGGTAACCACTAAACGCTTGTCTGTGTCTATGAGGTTTTCTTTTTATTCTCATTTGATGTATTCTTCTTATGTTGTTTTTGGTTTCTGTACCACATATCAGTGAAATAACATGGTTCTCTGCTTTTTCCGTCTGACTCAATTCGCTGAGATTTATACTCTCAAGATCCATCCATGCTGTCAGAAATGTTCCTATATCACCTTTCCTTACTGCCGAATGGTATTCCATTGTGTATCTATACCACAACTTCCAACTTTTTCCTTTCGTCTATTGAAGGGCATTTTGGTTGTTCCCATGTCTTGGCCACCGTAAACAAAGCTGCAATGAACATTGGAGCACACGTGTCGTTATGTAGAAATGTTTTCAAATGTTGGGGGTAGATATCCAGGAGAGGGATTGCTGGATCACATGGTCAATTCTTTCTAGTCGAAGTTTTTTCAGGAACCTCCACAATAACGGCTGCACCAGTCTGCATTCCCACATCTCACTGTGGTTTTTATTTGAATTTCTCTGATGATTATTGATGTTGAGCATTTTTTCATATGTCTATTTGGCATTTGTATGTCCTCTTTGGAGAAATCTCTCTTCAGGTCATCTGCTCATTTTTCAATGGGTTTTTTTATTTTTAGTTTTTTGCTTTGTTTTCTTGTCGTTGGACGACATGAGTTCCTTGTATAGTTTGGATATTAGCCCCTTGTCGGAGGCACTGTTTGCAAAATTCTTTTCCCGTTCAGTCGGTTGCCTCTTTATTTTGTCGATGGTTTCTTCTGCTGTGCAGAAGCTTTTAAGTTTCATGTAGTCCCATTCGTTTATTTTAGCTTTTACACTTCCATTGCCTTTGCAGTCAAATTCATAAAATGCTCTTTGAACCCCAGGTCTATAAGTTTAGTACGTACGTTTTCTTCTGTGCATTTTATTGTGTCAGGTCCTATGCTTCGGTCTTTGATCCACTTTGAATTAATTTCGGTACGGGATGACAGATAGCATTCCAGTTTCGTTCTTTTGCGCGTGGCTGTGCAGTTCTCCCAGCACCGTTTATGGAAGAGGCTGTCTTTCCTCCTCTGTATGTGTTTAGCTTCTTCGTCAAAAATTGTCTGTCCATATTTATGTGGTTTTCTTTCGGGGTTCTCAGTTCTATTCCATTGGTCTATGTGGCTGTTTTGCTGCCAATACCATGCTGTTTTGATTATTGTAGCCCTGTTGTACAAGCTAAAGTCGGGGAGTGCGATACCTCCAGTATTGTTCTTCTTTTTTTCTTAAGATTGCTTTGGCTATTCGGGGTCTTTAGTGGTTCCAAACAGATCGGATGCTTTTTCTGTCGTGTTTCCTTAAAAAGTGCCATTGGGATTTTGATGGGAATGGCATTAAATCTGTGTATTCCTTCGGGTAATATGGCCATTTGAACTATGTTGATTCTTCCAATCCACGAGCACGGGATGTCTTTCCATTTCTTTGTGTCTTCTTCGATTTCTTTAGTTTTCAGCATATAGGTCGTTCACATCCTTGGTTAAGTTTCTCCCTAGGTATTTTATTCTTTTTGCTGCGATGGCAAAGGGAATTGTTTTTCGTGTTTCTTTTTCTGAGATTTCATTGTTGGTAGATAGCAATGCAATGGATTTTGTACGTTGATTTTTGTAGCCAGCAACTTTGCTGTGTTCGTTGACTGTTTCTAACAGAAGTTTGGTGGCGTCTTTAGGGTTCTCTATGTATCTCTATGCATGTCATCGGCAAAGAGTGATAATTTACCTTCTTCATTCCCAATGTGGATGCCTTTTATTTCTCTCTCTTGCCTGATTGGTCTGGTAAGGACTTCCAACACTATGTTGAAAAGCAGAGGTGATAGGGGACAGCCCTGCCGTGTTCCTGAACGTCGAGCAAAGGGGTTCAGTTTGTCACCATTAATTAAGTATGAGATTAGCTGAGGGCTTGCCATATATGGGCCTTAATTGTGTTAAGGTATTTTCCTTCTATACCTATTTTATTAAGTGTTTTAAACATAAATGGATGTTGTGTCTTGCCAAATGCTTTTTCTGCATCAACTGATAGAAGCATATGACTTTTGTCCTTTAGTTTGTTTACGTGACGTATCGCATTGATGGACTTGCGGATGTTGAAACATCCCTGTGGCTCGGGGATGAACACCACTGGGTCGTGATGAATAATCTCCTTAACGCATCGTTGTATTCGATTTGCTGGGATTTTGTTTAGGATTTTTGCCTCAGTAGTCATCAGAGATCTTTGGCGTGTCGTTTTCTTTTCTGTGTGTTGTCCTTACCAGGTTTTGGTATCAGCATAATGTTGGCCTCATAAAATGAGTCAGGGAGTACTGACTCTTCTTCAATGTTTTGGAAGACTTTGAGCAGGATTGGTACTCGATCTTCTGTGAAGGTTTGGTAGAATTCGCTAGTGAAACCATCTGGTCCCAGACTTTTGCTCTTGGGAAGGTTTTGGATGACTGATTCAATGTCCTTAGTGGTGATCGGTCCGTTTAGATTTTCCACTTCTTCATGGTTCAAAGCCTTGGGAGGCTATATGTTCCTAAGAACTTGTCCATTTCTTCTAGGTTGTTGGATTTGGTGGCATGTATTCCTTCATAGCATTCTTGCATGATCCTTTGTATTTCCGTGGTGTCCGTGATAACTTCCCCTTTCTCATTTCTGATTTTGTTAGTGTCTCCTCTCTTTTTATCTCAGTGAGTCCAGCCAAGGGTCTGTCGATTCTGTTAAGCTTTTCAAAGAACCAGCTCTTGGTCCCATGAATTTTTTTCTCTTGTCTTTTTGTTCTCTAGTTCATTTAGTTCCGCTCTGATTTTTGTTATTTGCTTTCTCCCGCGGACCTTGGGTTTCACTCGTTCTTACTTTTCTAGCTTTCTAAGGTGGTAACATGAGGTTATTTATTTGGGGTTTTTCTTGTTTTCTTGACATAGGCCTCTAATGATATAATTTTCCTCTTAGACGTGCTTTCGCTGCATCCCAAAAAGTTTGGTAGGATGTGTGTGTGTGTTTTCATTGCCACTTGTTGCTATGTATCTTTTGATCTCTCCTCTAGTTTCTTCTTTGACCCAGTCGTTCTTTACAAGTCTGTTGTTTAATCTCCATGTATTTGTGTTTTCTCCTGCTTTCTTCTCGCAGTTGATAGCCAATTGATCACAACTCCTTGTGATCAGAGACCATATGCCTGGTGTGATTTCAATCTTCTTCAATTTGCTGAGGCTGATTTTACGTCCCAATAGGTGGTCTATCCTTGAGAGTGTCCCATGTACCCTCGAAAAGAATGTGTAGTATAGCCTGATGTTTCAGGATGAAGGGCTCTGTACCTGTCAATTGTGTCCATTTCAGCGAATGTGTCATTTAGGGCTGCTATTTCATTATTTCTTTTCTGTTTGGATGATCTATCCATAGCTGTCAGTGATGTATTTAAGTCCCTAGCATAATTGAGTGTTGCTCAATTTCTCCCTTTAGCTCTGGTAGAAGTTGCTGGGTATATTTCGGTGCTCCCAGATTGGGGGCCTAAATATGGATGACTGTTACGTCTTCTTGTTATATAATCCCCTTTGTCTCTTGTTCATCTTTGTCTCTTGTTATCTGTTCCACTCTGAAGTCTGTTTAATCTGGTATCAGTATGGCTACACCTGCTTTCCTCTGGGTACCATATACTTGGAGTATCAATTACCACCCTTTCACTTTGAGTCTATGTTTGTCCTTGTAGCTGAGATGTGTCTCTTTGAGACAGCCTATGTTTGGGTTTACTGTTTTGATCCAGTCTGCTACTCTGTGCCTTTTCAGTGGTGAGTTCAGTCCATGTACAGTTAGGGTGATTATTGATACGTGAGGATTTTCTGTCATTCTAGCTTGAGTTTTCTGATAAGACTGTGTCTCCATTGTTTGCCTTTCCACCATCACAGAATACCTGTGGTGGTATTGTATGATGTTTCCCTCTGCTTATTTGTTTATTTTTTGGTGTTTTCTTTTTAAATTTATTGGGGTGACAATCGTTAGTGAAATTACACAGATTTCAGGTGCACAATTCCGTATCACATCATCTATAAATCCCACGGTGTGTTCACCACCCGGACTCAGTTCTCCTTCCATCACCATATCTTTGATCCCACCCCCTTACCCTCATCTTCCTCCCCACACCCCCTTTACTCTCTGGTAACCACTAAACGCTTGTCTGTGTCTATGAGGTTTTCTTTTTTTTTTTCTCATTTGATGTATTCTTCTTATGTTGTTTTTGGTTTCTGTACCACATATCAGTGAAATAACATGGTTCTCTGCTTTTTCCGTCTGACTCAATTCGCTGAGATTTATACTCTCAAGATCCATCCATGCTGTCAGAAATGTTCCTATATCACCTTTCCTTACTGCCGAATGGTATTCCATTGTGTATCTATACCACAACTTCCAACTTTTTCCTTTCGTCTATTGAAGGGCATTTTGGTTGTTCCCATGTCTCGGCCACCGTAAACAAAGCTGCAATGAACATTGGAGCACACGTGTCGTTATGTAGAAATGTTTTCAAATGTTGGGGGTAGATATCCAGGAGAGGGATTGCTGGATCACATGGTCAATTCTTTCTAGTCGAAGTTTTTTCAGGAACCTCCACAATGCCTTCCATAAGGGCTGCACCAGTCTGCATTCCCACATCTCACTGTGGTTTTTATTTGAATTTCTCTGATGATTATTGATGTTGAGCATTTTTTCATATGTCTATTTGGCATTTGTATGTCCTCTTTGGAGAAATCTCTCTTCAGGTCATCTGCTCATTTTTCAATGGGTTTTTTTATTTTTATTTTTTTGCTTTGTTTTCTTGTCGTTGGACGACATGAGTTCCTTGTATAGTTTGGATATTAGCCCCTTGTCGGAGGCACTGTTTGCAAAATTCTTTTCCCGTTCAGTCGGTTGCCTCTTTATTTTGTCGATGGTTTCTTCTGCTGTGCAGAAGCTTTTAAGTTTCATGTAGTCCCATTCGTTTATTTTAGCTTTTACACTTCCATTGCCTTTGCAGTCAAATTCATAAAATGCTCTTTGAACCCCAGGTCTATAAGTTTAGTACGTACGTTTTCTTCTGTGCATTTTATTGTGTCAGGTCCTATGCTTCGGTCTTTGATCCACTTTGAATTAATTTCGGTACGGGATGACAGATAGCATTCCAGTTTCGTTCTTTTGCGCGTGGCTGTGCAGTTCTCCCAGCACCGTTTATGGAAGAGGCTGTCTTTCCTCCTCTGTATGTGTTTAGCTTCCTCGTCAAAAATTGTCTGTCCATATTTATGTGGTTTTCTTTCGGGGTTCTCAGTTCTATTCCATTGGTCTATGTGGCTGTTTTGCTGCCAATACCATGCTGTTTTGATTATTGTAGCCCTGTTGTACAAGCTAAAGTCGGGGAGTGCGATACCTCCAGTATTGTTCTTCTTTTTTTCTTAAGATTGCTTTGGCTATTCGGGGTCTTTAGTGGTTCCAAACAGATCGGATGCTTTTTCTGTCGTGTTTCCTTAAAAAGTGCCATTGGGATTTTGATGGGAATGGCATTAAATCTGTGTATTCCTTCGGGTAATATGGCCATTTGAACTATGTTGATTCTTCCAATCCACGAGCACGGGATGTCTTTCCATTTCTTTGTGTCTTCTTCGATTTCTTTAGTTTTCAGCATATAGGTCGTTCACATCCTTGGTTAAGTTTCTCCCTAGGTATTTTATTCTTTTTGCTGCGATGGCAAAGGGAATTGTTTTTCGTGTTTCTTTTTCTGAGATTTCATTGTTGGTAGATAGCAATGCAATGGATTTTGTACGTTGATTTTTGTAGCCAGCAACTTTGCTGTGTTCGTTGACTGTTTCTAACAGAAGTTTGGTGGCGTCTTTAGGGTTCTCTATGTATCTCTATGCATGTCATCGGCAAAGAGTGATAATTTACCTTCTTCATTCCCAATGTGGATGCCTTTTATTTCTCTCTCTTGCCTGATTGGTCTGGTAAGGACTTCCAACACTATGTTGAAAAGCAGAGGTGATAGGGGACAGCCCTGCCGTGTTCCTGAACGTCGAGCAAAGGGGTTCAGTTTGTCACCATTAATTAAGTATGAGATTAGCTGAGGGCTTGCCATATATGGGCCTTAATTGTGTTAAGGTATTTTCCTTCTATACCTATTTTATTAAGTGTTTTAAACATAAATGGATGTTGTGTCTTGCCAAATGCTTTTTCTGCATCAACTGATAGAAGCATATGACTTTTGTCCTTTAGTTTGTTTACGTGACGTATCGCATTGATGGACTTGCGGATGTTGAAACATCCCTGTGGCTCGGGGATGAACACCACTGGGTCGTGATGAATAATCTCCTTAACGCATCGTTGTATTCGATTTGCTGGGATTTTGTTTAGGATTTTTGCCTCAGTAGTCATCAGAGATCTTTGGCGTGTCGTTTTCTTTTCTGTGTGTTGTCCTTACCAGGTTTTGGTATCAGCATAATGTTGGCCTCATAAAATGAGTCAGGGAGTACTGACTCTTCTTCAATGTTTTGGAAGACTTTGAGCAGGATTGGTACTCGATCTTCTGTGAAGGTTTGGTAGAATTCGCTAGTGAAACCATCTGGTCCCAGACTTTTGCTCTTGGGAAGGTTTTGGATGACTGATTCAATGTCCTTAGTGGTGATCGGTCCGTTTAGATTTTCCACTTCTTCATGGTTCAAAGCCTTGGGAGGCTATATGTTCCTAAGAACTTGTCCATTTCTTCTAGGTTGTTGGATTTGGTGGCATGTATTCCTTCATAGCATTCTTGCATGATCCTTTGTATTTCCGTGGTGTCCGTGATAACTTCCCCTTTCTCATTTCTGATTTTGTTAGTGTCTCCTCTCTTTTTATCTCAGTGAGTCCAGCCAAGGGTCTGTCGATTCTGTTAAGCTTTTCAAAGAACCAGCTCTTGGTCCCATGAATTTTTTTCTCTTGTCTTTTTGTTCTCTAGTTCATTTAGTTCCGCTCTGATTTTTGTTATTTGCTTTCTCCCGCGGACCTTGGGTTTCACTCGTTCTTACTTTTCTAGCTTTCTAAGGTGGTAACATGAGGTTATTTATTTGGGGTTTTTCTTGTTTTCTTGACATAGGCCTCTAATGATATAATTTTCCTCTTAGACGTGCTTTCGCTGCATCCCAAAAAGTTTGGTAGGATGTGTGTGTGTGTTTTCATTGCCACTTGTTGCTATGTATCTTTTGATCTCTCCTCTAGTTTCTTCTTTGACCCAGTCGTTCTTTACAAGTCTGTTGTTTAATCTCCATGTATTTGTGTTTTCTCCTGCTTTCTTCTCGCAGTTGATAGCCAATTGATCACAACTCCTTGTGATCAGAGACCATATGCCTGGTGTGATTTCAATCTTCTTCAATTTGCTGAGGCTGATTTTACGTCCCAATAGGTGGTCTGTCCTTGAGAGTGTCCCATGTACCCTCGAAAAGAATGTGTAGTATAGCCTGATGTTTCAGGATGAAGGGCTCTGTACCTGTCAATTGTGTCCATTTCAGCGAATGTGTCATTTAGGGCTGCTATTTCATTATTTCTTTTCTGTTTGGATGATCTATCCATAGCTGTCAGTGATGTACTTAAGTCCCTAGCATAATTGAGTGTTGCTCAATTTCTCCCTTTAGCTCTGGTAGAAGTTGCTGGGTATATTTCGGTGCTCCCAGATTGGGGGCCTAAATATGGATGACTGTTACGTCTTCTTGTTGTATAATCCCCTTTACCGTTATGAAATGTTCATCTTTGTCTCTTGTTGTCTGTTCCACTCTGAAGTCCGTTTAATCTGGTATCAGTATGGCTACACCTGCTTTTCTCTGGGTACCATATACTTGGAGTATCAATTACCACCCTTTCACTTTGAGTCTATGTTTGCCCTTGTAGCTGAGATGTGTCTCTTTGAGACAGCCTATGTTTGGGTTTACTGTTTTGATCCAGTCTGCTACTCTATGCCTTTTCAGTGGTGAGTTCAGTCCATGTACACTTAGGGTGATTATTGATACGTGAGGATTTTCTGTCATTCTAGCTTGAGTTTTCTGGTAAGACTGTGTCTCCATTGTTTGCCTTTCCACCATCACAGAATACCTGTGGTGGTATTGTATGATGTTTCCCTCTGCTTATTTGTTTATTTTTTGGTGTTTTCTTTTTAAATTTATTGGGGTGATAATCGTTAGTGAAATTTCACAGATTTCAGGTGCACAATTCGTATCACATCATCTATAAATCCCACGGTGTGTTCACCACCCGGACTCAGTTCTCCTTCCATCACCATATCTTTGATCCCACCCCCTTACCCTCATCTTCCTCTCCACACCCCCTTTACACTCTGGTAACCACTAAACGCTTGTCTGTGTCTATGAGGTTTTCTTTTTATTCTCATTTGATGTATTCTTCTTATGTTGTTTTTGGTTTCTGTACCACATATCAGTGAAATAACATGGTTCTCTGCTTTTTCCGTCTGACTCAATTCGCTGAGATTTATACTCTCAAGATCCATCCATGCTGTCAGAAATGTTCCTATATCACCTTTCCTTACTGCCGAATGGTATTCCATTGTGTATCTATACCACAACTTCCAACTTTTTCCTTTCGTCTATTGAAGGGCATTTTGGTTGTTCCCATGTCTTGGCCACCGTAAACAAAGCTGCAATGAACATTGGAGCACACGTGTCGTTATGTAGAAATGTTTTCAAATGTTGGGGGTAGATATCCAGGAGAGGGATTGCTGGATCACATGGTCAATTCTTTCTAGTCGAAGTTTTTTCAGGAACCTCCACAATAACGGCTGCACCAGTCTGCATTCCCACATCTCACTGTGGTTTTTATTTGAATTTCTCTGATGATTATTGATGTTGAGCATTTTTTCATATGTCTATTTGGCATTTGTATGTCCTCTTTGGAGAAATCTCTCTTCAGGTCATCTGCTCATTTTTCAATGGGTTTTTTTATTTTTAGTTTTTTGCTTTGTTTTCTTGTCGTTGGACGACATGAGTTCCTTGTATAGTTTGGATATTAGCCCCTTGTCGGAGGCACTGTTTGCAAAATTCTTTTCCCGTTCAGTCGGTTGCCTCTTTATTTTGTCGATGGTTTCTTCTGCTGTGCAGAAGCTTTTAAGTTTCATGTAGTCCCATTCGTTTATTTTAGCTTTTACACTTCCATTGCCTTTGCAGTCAAATTCATAAAATGCTCTTTGAACCCCAGGTCTATAAGTTTAGTACGTACGTTTTCTTCTGTGCATTTTATTGTGTCAGGTCCTATGCTTCGGTCTTTGATCCACTTTGAATTAATTTCGGTACGGGATGACAGATAGCATTCCAGTTTCGTTCTTTTGCGCGTGGCTGTGCAGTTCTCCCAGCACCGTTTATGGAAGAGGCTGTCTTTCCTCCTCTGTATGTGTTTAGCTTCCTCGTCAAAAATTGTCTGTCCATATTTATGTGGTTTTCTTTCGGGGTTCTCAGTTCTATTCCATTGGTCTATGTGGCTGTTTTGCTGCCAATACCATGCTGTTTTGATTATTGTAGCCCTGTTGTACAAGCTAAAGTCGGGGAGTGCGATACCTCCAGTATTGTTCTTCTTTTTTTCTTAAGATTGCTTTGGCTATTCGGGGTCTTTAGTGGTTCCAAACAGATCGGATGCTTTTTCTGTCGTGTTTCCTTAAAAAGTGCCATTGGGATTTTGATGGGAATGGCATTAAATCTGTGTATTCCTTCGGGTAATATGGCCATTTGAACTATGTTGATTCTTCCAATCCACGAGCACGGGATGTCTTTCCATTTCTTTGTGTCTTCTTCGATTTCTTTAGTTTTCAGCATATAGGTCGTTCACCTCCTTGGTTAAGTTTCTCCCTAGGTATTTTTTCTTTTTGCTGCGATGGCAAAGGGAATTGTTTTTCGTGTTTCTTTTTCTGAGATTTCATTGTTGGTAGATAGCAATGCAATGGATTTTGTACGTTGATTTTTGTAGCCAGCAACTTTGCTGTGTTCGTTGACTGTTTCTAACAGAAGTTTGGTGGCGTCTTTAGGGTTCTCTATGTATCTCTATGCATGTCATCGGCAAAGAGTGATAATTTACCTTCTTCATTCCCAATGTGGATGCCTTTTATTTCTCTCTCTTGCCTGATTGGTCTGGTAAGGACTTCCAACACTATGTTGAAAAGCAGAGGTGATAGGGGACAGCCCTGCCGTGTTCCTGAACGTCGAGCAAAGGGGTTCAGTTTGTCACCATTAATTAAGTATGAGATTAGCTGAGGGCTTGCCATATATGGGCCTTAATTGTGTTAAGGTATTTTCCTTCTATACCTATTTTATTAAGTGTTTTAAACATAAATGGATGTTGTGTCTTGCCAAATGCTTTTTCTGCATCAACTGATAGAAGCATATGACTTTTGTCCTTTAGTTTGTTTACGTGACGTATCGCATTGATGGACTTGCGGATGTTGAAACATCCCTGTGGCTCGGGGATGAACACCACTGGGTCGTGATGAATAATCTCCTTAACGCATCGTTGTATTCGATTTGCTGGGATTTTGTTTAGGATTTTTGCCTCAGTAGTCATCAGAGATCTTTGGCGTGTCGTTTTCTTTTCTGTGTGTTGTCCTTACCAGGTTTTGGTATCAGCATAATGTTGGCCTCATAAAATGAGTCAGGGAGTACTGACTCTTCTTCAATGTTTTGGAAGACTTTGAGCAGGATTGGTACTCGATCTTCTGTGAAGGTTTGGTAGAATGCGCTAGTGAAACCATCTGGTCCCAGACTTTTGCTCTTGGGAAGGTTTTGGATGACTGATTCAATGTCCTTAGTGGTGATCGGTCCGTTTAGATTTTCCACTTCTTCATGGTTCAAAGCCTTGGGAGGCTATATGTTCCTAAGAACTTGTCCATTTCTTCTAGGTTGTTGGATTTGGTGGCATGTATTCCTTCATAGCATTCTTGCATGATCCTTTGTATTTCCGTGGTGTCCGTGATAACTTCCCCTTTCTCATTTCTGATTTTGTTAGTGTCTCCTCTCTTTTTATCTCAGTGAGTCCAGCCAAGGGTCTGTCGATTCTGTTAAGCTTTTCAAAGAACCAGCTCTTGGTCCCATGAATTTTTTTCTCTTGTCTTTTTGTTCTCTAGTTCATTTAGTTCCGCTCTGATTTTTGTTATTTGCTTTCTCCCGCGGACCTTGGGTTTCACTCGTTCTTACTTTTCTAGCTTTCTAAGGTGGTAACATGAGGTTATTTATTTGGGGTTTTTCTTGTTTTCTTGACATAGGCCTCTAATGATATAATTTTCCTCTTAGACGTGCTTTCGCTGCATCCCAAAAAGTTTGGTAGGATGTGTGTGTGTGTTTTCATTGCCACTTGTTGCTATGTATCTTTTGATCTCTCCTCTAGTTTCTTCTTTGACCCAGTCGTTCTTTACAAGTCTGTTGTTTAATCTCCATGTATTTGTGTTTTCTCCTGCTTTCTTCTCGCAGTTGATAGCCAATTGATCACAACTCCTTGTGATCAGAGACCATATGCCTGGTGTGATTTCAATCTTCTTCAATTTGCTGAGGCTGATTTTACGTCCCAATAGGTGGTCTGTCCTTGAGAGTGTCCCATGTACCCTCGAAAAGAATGTGTAGTATAGCCTGATGTTTCAGGATGAAGGGCTCTGTACCTGTCAATTGTGTCCATTTCAGCGAATGTGTCATTTAGGGCTGCTATTTCATTATTTCTTTTCTGTTTGGATGATCTATCCATAGCTGTCAGTGATGTACTTAAGTCCCTAGCATAATTGAGTGTTGCTCAATTTCTCCCTTTAGCTCTGGTAGAAGTTGCTGGGTATATTTCGGTGCTCCCAGATTGGGGGCCTAAATATGGATGACTGTTACGTCTTCTTGTTGTATAATCCCCTTTACCGTTATGAAATGTTCATCTTTGTCTCTTGTTGTCTGTTCCACTCTGAAGTCCGTTTAATCTGGTATCAGTATGGCTACACCTGCTTTTCTCTGGGTACCATATACTTGGAGTATCAATTACCACCCTTTCACTTTGAGTCTATGTTTGCCCTTGTAGCTGAGATGTGTCTCTTTGAGACAGCCTATGTTTGGGTTTACTGTTTTGATCCAGTCTGCTACTCTATGCCTTTTCAGTGGTGAGTTCAGTCCATGTACACTTAGGGTGATTATTGATACGTGAGGATTTTCTGTCATTCTAGCTTGAGTTTTCTGGTAAGACTGTGTCTCCATTGTTTGCCTTTCCACCATCACAGAATACCTGTGGTGGTATTGTATGATGTTTCCCTCTGCTTATTTGTTTATTTTTTGGTGTTTTCTTTTTAAATTTATTGGGGTGACAATCGTTAGTGAAATTTCACAGATTTCAGGTGCACAATTCGTATCACATCATCTATAAATCCCACGGTGTGTTCACCACCCGGACTCAGTTCTCCTTCCATCACCATATCTTTGATCCCACCCCCTTACCCTCATCTTCCTCCCCACACCCCCTTTACACTCTGGTAACCACTAAACGCTTGTCTGTGTCTATGAGGTTTTCTTTTTATTCTCATTTGATGTATTCTTCTTATGTTGTTTTTGGTTTCTGTACCACATATCAGTGAAATAACATGGTTCTCTGCTTTTTCCGTCTGACTCAATTCGCTGAGATTTATACTCTCAAGATCCATCCATGCTGTCAGAAATGTTCCTATATCACCTTTCCTTACTGCCGAATGGTATTCCATTGTGTATCTATACCACAACTTCCAACTTTTTCCTTTCGTCTATTGAAGGGCATTTTGGTTGTTCCCATGTCTCGGCCACCGTAAACAAAGCTGCAATGAACATTGGAGCACACGTGTCGTTATGTAGAAATGTTTTCAAATGTTGGGGGTAGATATCCAGGAGAGGGATTGCTGGATCACATGGTCAATTCTTTCTAGTCGAAGTTTTTTCAGGAACCTCCACAATGCCTTCCATAAGGGCTGCACCAGTCTGCATTCCCACATCTCACTGTGGTTTTTATTTGAATTTCTCTGATGATTATTGATGTTGAGCATTTTTTCATATGTCTATTTGGCATTTGTATGTCCTCTTTGGAGAAATCTCTCTTCAGGTCATCTGCTCATTTTTCAATGGGTTTTTTTATTTTTATTTTTTTGCTTTGTTTTCTTGTCGTTGGACGACATGAGTTCCTTGTATAGTTTGGATATTAGCCCCTTGTCGGAGGCACTGTTTGCAAAATTCTTTTCCCGTTCAGTCGGTTGCCTCTTTATTTTGTCGATGGTTTCTTCTGCTGTGCAGAAGCTTTTAAGTTTCATGTAGTCCCATTCGTTTATTTTAGCTTTTACACTTCCATTGCCTTTGCAGTCAAATTCATAAAATGCTCTTTGAACCCCAGGTCTATAAGTTTAGTACGTACGTTTTCTTCTGTGCATTTTATTGTGTCAGGTCCTATGCTTCGGTCTTTGATCCACTTTGAATTAATTTCGGTACGGGATGACAGATAGCATTCCAGTTTCGTTCTTTTGCGCGTGGCTGTGCAGTTCTCCCAGCACCGTTTATGGAAGAGGCTGTCTTTCCTCCTCTGTATGTGTTTAGCTTCCTCGTCAAAAATTGTCTGTCCATATTTATGTGGTTTTCTTTCGGGGTTCTCAGTTCTATTCCATTGGTCTATGTGGCTGTTTTGCTGCCAATACCATGCTGTTTTGATTATTGTAGCCCTGTTGTACAAGCTAAAGTCGGGGAGTGCGATACCTCCAGTATTGTTCTTCTTTTTTTCTTAAGATTGCTTTGGCTATTCGGGGTCTTTAGTGGTTCCAAACAGATCGGATGCTTTTTCTGTCGTGTTTCCTTAAAAAGTGCCATTGGGATTTTGATGGGAATGGCATTAAATCTGTGTATTCCTTCGGGTAATATGGCCATTTGAACTATGTTGATTCTTCCAATCCACGAGCACGGGATGTCTTTCCATTTCTTTGTGTCTTCTTCGATTTCTTTAGTTTTCAGCATATAGGTCGTTCACATCCTTGGTTAAGTTTCTCCCTAGGTATTTTTTCTTTTTGCTGCGATGGCAAAGGGAATTGTTTTTCGTGTTTCTTTTTCTGAGATTTCATTGTTGGTAGATAGCAATGCAATGGATTTTGTACGTTGATTTTTGTAGCCAGCAACTTTGCTGTGTTCGTTGACTGTTTCTAACAGAAGTTTGGTGGCGTCTTTAGGGTTCTCTATGTATCTCTATGCATGTCATCGGCAAAGAGTGATAATTTACCTTCTTCATTCCCAATGTGGATGCCTTTTATTTCTCTCTCTTGCCTGATTGGTCTGGTAAGGACTTCCAACACTATGTTGAAAAGCAGAGGTGATAGGGGACAGCCCTGCCGTGTTCCTGAACGTCGAGCAAAGGGGTTCAGTTTGTCACCATTAATTAAGTATGAGATTAGCTGAGGGCTTGCCATATATGGGCCTTAATTGTGTTAAGGTATTTTCCTTCTATACCTATTTTATTAAGTGTTTTAAACATAAATGGATGTTGTGTCTTGCCAAATGCTTTTTCTGCATCAACTGATAGAAGCATATGACTTTTGTCCTTTAGTTTGTTTACGTGACGTATCGCATTGATGGACTTGCGGATGTTGAAACATCCCTGTGGCTCGGGGATGAACACCACTGGGTCGTGATGAATAATCTCCTTAACGCATCGTTGTATTCGATTTGCTGGGATTTTGTTTAGGATTTTTGCCTCAGTAGTCATCAGAGATCTTTGGCGTGTCGTTTTCTTTTCTGTGTGTTGTCCTTACCAGGTTTTGGTATCAGCATAATGTTGGCCTCATAAAATGAGTCAGGGAGTACTGACTCTTCTTCAATGTTTTGGAAGACTTTGAGCAGGATTGGTACTCGATCTTCTGTGAAGGTTTGGTAGAATGCGCTAGTGAAACCATCTGGTCCCAGACTTTTGCTCTTGGGAAGGTTTTGGATGACTGATTCAATGTCCTTAGTGGTGATCGGTCCGTTTAGATTTTCCACTTCTTCATGGTTCAAAGCCTTGGGAGGCTATATGTTCCTAAGAACTTGTCCATTTCTTCTAGGTTGTTGGATTTGGTGGCATGTATTCCTTCATAGCATTCTTGCATGATCCTTTGTATTTCCGTGGTGTCCGTGATAACTTCCCCTTTCTCATTTCTGATTTTGTTAGTGTCTCCTCTCTTTTTATCTCAGTGAGTCCAGCCAAGGGTCGGTCGATTCTGTTAAGCTTTTCAAAGAACCAGCTCTTGGTCCCATGAATTTTTTTCTCTTGTCTTTTTGTTCTCTAGTTCATTTAGTTCCGCTCTGATTTTTGTTATTTGCTTTCTCCCGCGGACCTTGGGTTTCACTCGTTCTTACTTTTCTAGCTTTCTAAGGTGGTAACATGAGGTTATTTATTTGGGGTTTTTCTTGTTTTCTTGACATAGGCCTCTAATGATATAATTTTCCTCTTAGACGTGCTTTCGCTGCATCCCAAAAAGTTTGGTAGGATGTGTGTGTGTGTTTTCATTGCCACTTGTTGCTATGTATCTTTTGATCTCTCCTCTAGTTTCTTCTTTGACCCAGTCGTTCTTTACAAGTCTGTTGTTTAATCTCCATGTATTTGTGTTTTCTCCTGCTTTCTTCTCGCAGTTGATAGCCAATTGATCACAACTCCTTGTGATCAGAGACCATATGCCTGGTGTGATTTCAATCTTCTTCAATTTGCTGAGGCTGATTTTACGTCCCAATAGGTGGTCTGTCCTTGAGAGTGTCCCATGTACCCTCGAAAAGAATGTGTAGTATAGCCTGATGTTTCAGGATGAAGGGCTCTGTACCTGTCAATTGTGTCCATTTCAGCGAATGTGTCATTTAGGGCTGCTATTTCATTATTTCTTTTCTGTTTGGATGATCTATCCATAGCTGTCAGTGATGTACTTAAGTCCCTAGCATAATTGAGTGTTGCTCAATTTCTCCCTTTAGCTCTGGTAGAAGTTGCTGGGTATATTTCGGTGCTCCCAGATTGGGGGCCTAAATATGGATGACTGTTACGTCTTCTTGTTGTATAATCCCCTTTACCGTTATGAAATGTTCATCTTTGTCTCTTGTTGTCTGTTCCACTCTGAAGTCCGTTTAATCTGGTATCAGTATGGCTACACCTGCTTTTCTCTGGGTACCATATACTTGGAGTATCAATTACCACCCTTTCACTTTGAGTCTACGTTTATCCTTGTAGCTGAGATGTGTCTCTTTGAGACAGCCTATGTTTGGGTTTACTGTTTTGATCCAGTCTGCTACTCTGTGCCTTTTCAGTGGTGAGTTCAGTCCATGTACACTTAGGGTGATTATTGATACGTGAGGATTTTCTGTCATTCTAGCTTGAGTTTTCTGGTAAGACTGTGTCTCCATTGTTTGCCTTTCCACCATCACAGAATACCTGTGGTGGTATTGTATGATGTTTCCCTCTGCTTATTTGTTTATTTTTTGGTGTTTTCTTTTTAAATTTATTGGGGTGACAATCGTTAGTGAAATTACACAGATTTCAGGTGCACAATTCCGTATCACATCATCTATAAATCCCACGGTGTGTTCACCACCCGGACTCAGTTCTCCTTCCATCACCATATCTTTGATCCCACCCCCTTACCCTCATCTTCCTCCCCACACCCCCTTTACTCTCTGGTAACCACTAAACGCTTGTCTGTGTCTATGAGGTTTTCTTTTTTTTTTCTCATTTGATGTATTCTTCTTATGTTGTTTTTCTTTCTGTACCACATATCAGTGAAATAACATGGTTCTCTGCTTTTTCCGTCTGACTCAATTCGCTGAGATTTATACTCTCAAGATCCATCCATGCTGTCAGAAATGTTCCTATATCACCTTTCCTTACTGCCGAATGGTATTCCATTGTGTATCTATACCACAACTTCCAACTTTTTCCTTTCGTCTATTGAAGGGCATTTTGGTTGTTCCCATGTCTTGGCCACCGTAAACAAAGCTGCAATGAACATTGGAGCACACGTGTCGTTATGTAGAAATGTTTTCAAATGTTGGGGGTAGATATCCAGGAGAGGGATTGCTGGATCATATGGTCAATTCTTTCTAGTCGAAGTTTTTTCAGGAACCTCCACACTGCCTTCCATAACAGCTGCACCAGTCTGCATTCCCACATCTCACTGTGGTTTTTATTTGAATTTCTCTGATGATTATTGATGTTGAGCATTTTTTCATATGTCTATTTGGCATTTGTATGTCCTCTTTGGAGAAATCTCTCTTCAGGTCATCTGCTCATTTTTCAATGGGTTTTTTTATTTTTATTTTTTTGCTTTGTTTTCTTGTCGTTGGACGACATGAGTTCCTTGTATAGTTTGGATATTAGCCCCTTGTCGGAGGCACTGTTTGCAAAATTCTTTTCCCGTTCAGTCGGTTGCCTCTTTATTTTGTCGATGGTTTCTTCTGCTGTGCAGAAGCTTTTAAGTTTCATGTAGTCCCATTCGTTTATTTTAGCTTTTACACTTCCATTGCCTTTGGAGTCAAATTCATAAAATGCTCTTTGAACCCCAGGTCTATAAGTTTAGTACGTACATTTTCTTCTGTGCAGTTGTTTGTGTCAGGTCCTATGCTTCGGTCTTTGATCCACTTTGAATTAATTTCGGTACGGGGTGACATAGCATTCCAGTTTCGTTCTTTTGCGCGTGGCTGTGCAGTTCTCCCAGCACCGTTTATGGAAGAGGCTGTCTTTCCTCCTCTGTATGTGTTTAGCTTCTTCGTCAAAAATTGTCTGTCTATATTTATGTGGTTTTCTTTCGGGGTTCTCAGTTCTATTCCATTGGTCTATGTGGCTGTTTTGCTGCCAATACCATGCTGTTTTGATTATTGTAGCCCTGTTGTACAAGCTAAAGTCGGGGAGTGCGATACCTCCAGTATTGTTCTTCTTTTTTTCTTAAGATTGCTTTGGCTATTCGGGGTCTTTAGTGGTTCCAAACAGATCGGATGCTTTTTCTGTCGTGTTTCCTTAAAAAGTGCCATTGGGATTTTGATGGGAATGGCATTAAATCTGTGTATTCCTTCGGGTAATATGGCCATTTGAACTATGTTGATTCTTCCAATCCACGAGCACGGGATGTCTTTCCATTTCTTTGTGTCTTCTTCGATTTCTTTAGTTTTCAGCATATAGGTCGTTCACATCCTTGGTTAAGTTTCTCCCTAGGTATTTTATTCTTTTTGCTGCGATGGCAAAGGGAATTGTTTTTCGTGTTTCTTTTTCTGAGATTTCATTGTTGGTAGATAGCAATGCAATGGATTTTGTACGTTGATTTTTGTAGCCAGCAACTTTGCTGTGTTCGTTGACTGTTTCTAACAGAAGTTTGGTGGCGTCTTTAGGGTTCTCTATGTATCTCTATGCATGTCATCGGCAAAGAGTGATAATTTACCTTCTTCATTCCCAATGTGGATGCCTTTTATTTCTCTCTCTTGCCTGATTGGTCTGGTAAGGACTTCCAACACTATGTTGAAAAGCAGAGGTGATAGGGGACAGCCCTGCCGTGTTCCTGAACGTCGAGCAAAGGGGTTCAGTTTGTCACCATTAATTAAGTATGAGATTAGCTGAGGGCTTGCCATATATGGGCCTTAATTGTGTTAAGGTATTTTCCTTCTATACCTATTTTATTAAGTGTTTTAAACATAAATGGATGTTGTGTCTTGCCAAATGCTTTTTCTGCATCAACTGATAGAAGCATATGACTTTTGTCCTTTAGTTTGTTTACGTGACGTATCGCATTGATGGACTTGCGGATGTTGAAACATCCCTGTGGCTCGGGGATGAACACCACTGGGTCGTGATGAATAATCTCCTTAACGCATCGTTGTATTCGATTTGCTGGGATTTTGTTTAGGATTTTTGCCTCAGTAGTCATCAGAGATCTTTGGCGTGTCGTTTTCTTTTCTGTGTGTTGTCCTTACCAGGTTTTGGTATCAGCATAATGTTGGCCTCATAAAATGAGTCAGGGAGTACTGACTCTTCTTCAATGTTTTGGAAGACTTTGAGCAGGATTGGTACTCGATCTTCTGTGAAGGTTTGGTAGAATTCGCTAGTGAAACCATCTGGTCCCAGACTTTTGCTCTTGGGAAGGTTTTGGATGACTGATTCAATGTCCTTAGTGGTGATCGGTCCGTTTAGATTTTCCACTTCTTCATGGTTCAAAGCCTTGGGAGGCTATATGTTCCTAAGAACTTGTCCATTTCTTCTAGGTTGTTGGATTTGGTGGCATGTATTCCTTCATAGCATTCTTGCATGATCCTTTGTATTTCCGTGGTGTCCGTGATAACTTCCCCTTTCTCATTTCTGATTTTGTTAGTGTCTCCTCTCTTTTTATCTCAGTGAGTCCAGCCAAGGGTCGGTCGATTCTGTTAAGCTTTTCAAAGAACCAGCTCTTTTTCCCATGAATTTTTTTCTCTTGTCTTTTTGTTCTCTAGTTCATTTAGTTCCGCTCTGATTTTTGTTATTTGCTTTCTCCCGCGGACCTTGGGTTTCACTCGTTCTTACTTTTCTAGCTTTCTAAGGTGGTAACATGAGGTTATTTATTTGGGGTTTTTCTTGTTTTCTTGACATAGGCCTCTAATGATATAATTTTCCTCTTAGACGTGCTTTCGCTGCATCCCAAAAAGTTTGGTAGGATGTGTGTGTGTGTTTTCATTGCCACTTGTTGCTATGTATCTTTTGATCTCTCCTCTAGTTTCTTCTTTGACCCAGTCGTTCTTTACAAGTCTGTTGTTTAATCTCCATGTATTTGTGTTTTCTCCTGCTTTCTTCTCGCAGTTGATAGCCAATTGATCACAACTCCTTGTGATCAGAGACCATATGCCTGGTGTGATTTCAATCTTCTTCAATTTGCTGAGGCTGATTTTACGTCCCAATAGGTGGTCTGTCCTTGAGAGTGTCCCATGTACCCTCGAAAAGAATGTGTAGTATAGCCTGATGTTTCAGGATGAAGGGCTCTGTACCTGTCAATTGTGTCCATTTCAGCGAATGTGTCATTTAGGGCTGCTATTTCATTATTTCTTTTCTGTTTGGATGATCTATCCATAGCTGTCAGTGATGTACTTAAGTCCCTAGCATAATTGAGTGTTGCTCAATTTCTCCCTTTAGCTCTGGTAGAAGTTGCTGGGTATATTTCGGTGCTCCCAGATTGGGGGCCTAAATATGGATGACTGTTACGTCTTCTTGTTGTATAATCCCCTTTACCGTTATGAAATGTTCATCTTTGTCTCTTGTTGTCTGTTCCACTCTGAAGTCCGTTTAATCTGGTATCAGTATGGCTACACCTGCTTTTCTCTGGGTACCATATACTTGGAGTATCAATTACCACCCTTTCACTTTGAGTCTATGTTTGTCCTTGTAGCTGAGATGTGTCTCTTTGAGACAGCCTATGTTTGGGTTTACTGTTATGATCCAGTCTGCTACTCTGTGCCTTTTCAGTGGTGAGTTCAGTCCATGTACACTTAGGGTGATTATTGATACGTGAGGATTTTCTGTCATTCTAGCTTGAGTTTTCTGGTAAGACTGTGTCTCCATTGTTTGCCTTTCCACCGTCACAGAGTACCTGTGGTGGTATTGTATGATGTTTCCCTCTGCTTATTTGTTTATTTTTTGGTGTTTTCTTTTTAAATTTATTGGGGTGACAATCGTTAGTGAAATTACACAGATTTCAGGTGCACAATTCCGTATCACATCATCTATAAATCCCACGGTGTGTTCACCACCCGGACTCAGTTCTCCTTCCATCACCATATCTTTGATCCCACCCCCTTACCCTCATCTTCCTCCCCACACCCCCTTTACTCTCTGGTAACCACTAAACGCTTGTCTGTGTCTATGAGGTTTTCTTTTTTTTTTTCTCATTTGATGTATTCTTCTTATGTTGTTTTTCTTTCTGTACCACATATCAGTGAAATAACATGGTTCTCTGCTTTTTCCGTCTGACTCAATTCGCTGAGATTTATACTCTCAAGATCCATCCATGCTGTCAGAAATGTTCCTATATCACCTTTCCTTACTGCCGAATGGTATTCCATTGTGTATCTATACCACAACTTCCAACTTTTTCCTTTCGTCTATTGAAGGGCATTTTGGTTGTTCCCATGTCTTGGCCACCGTAAACAAAGCTGCAATGAACATTGGAGCACACGTGTCGTTATGTAGAAATGTTTTCAAATGTTGGGGGTAGATATCCAGGAGAGGGATTGCTGGATCATATGGTCAATTCTTTCTAGTCGAAGTTTTTTCAGGAACCTCCACACTGCCTTCCATAACGGCTGCACCAGTCTGCATTCCCACATCTCACTGTGGTTTTTATTTGAATTTCTCTGATGATTATTGATGTTGAGCATTTTTTCATATGTCTATTTGGCATTTGTATGTCCTCTTTGGAGAAATCTCTCTTCAGGTCATCTGCTCATTTTTCAATGGGTTTTTTTATTTTTATTTTTTTGCTTTGTTTTCTTGTCGTTGGACGACATGAGTTCCTTGTATAGTTTGGATATTAGCCCCTTGTCGGAGGCACTGTTTGCAAAATTCTTTTCCCGTTCAGTCGGTTGCCTCTTTATTTTGTCGATGGTTTCTTCTGCTGTGCAGAAGCTTTTAAGTTTCATGTAGTCCCATTCGTTTATTTTAGCTTTTACACTTCCATTGCCTTTGGAGTCAAATTCATAAAATGCTCTTTGAACCCCAGGTCTATAAGTTTAGTACGTACATTTTCTTCTGTGCAGTTGTTTGTGTCAGGTCCTATGCTTCGGTCTTTGATCCACTTTGAATTAATTTCGGTACGGGGTGACATAGCATTCCAGTTTCGTTCTTTTGCGCGTGGCTGTGCAGTTCTCCCAGCACCGTTTATGGAAGAGGCTGTCTTTCCTCCTCTGTATGTGTTTAGCTTCTTCGTCAAAAATTGTCTGTCCATATTTATGTGGTTTTCTTTCGGGGTTCTCAGTTCTATTCCATTGGTCTATGTGGCTGTTTTGCTGCCAATACCATGCTGTTTTGATTATTGTAGCCCTGTTGTACAAGCTAAAGTCGGGGAGTGCGATACCTCCAGTATTGTTCTTCTTTTTTTCTTAAGATTGCTTTGGCTATTCGGGGTCTTTAGTGGTTCCAAACAGATCGGATGCTTTTTCTGTCGTGTTTCCTTAAAAAGTGTCATTGGGTTCATGGATAGGAAGAATTAATATAATTAAAATGTCCATACTGCCTAAGGCAATATACATATTCAACGCAATTCCTATCAAACTACCAACGACGTTTTTCACAGAAATAGAACATATAATCCTAAAATTTATATGGGACCATAAAAGACCCCGGATAGCCTCAGCAATCTTGAGAAATAAGAACAAAGTGGGAGGTATAACGATACCTGATTTCAAACTATACTACAAGGCTACAGTAATCAAAACAACATGGTACTGGCATAAAAATAGATACATAGATCAATGGAACAGAATAGAGAGTCCAGACGTAAATCCATGCCTATATGCCCATCTAATCTACGACAATGGAAGCAAGAATGTACGATGGGGTAAAGATAGTCTGTTCAATAAGTGGTGTTGGGAAACCTGGACGGACACATGCAAGAAAATGAAGCTGGACCACCTCCTTACACCATATACAAAAACAAATTCAAAATGGCTTAAAGACTTAAATGTAAGATCTGAAACCATAAAATATCTAGAAGAAAATATAGGAAGAAACTTCATGGACATTACCCGGAGTAAGATTTTCACTGATATATCCCCTCGCGCGAGCGAAGTAAGAGAAAAAATAAACATGTGGGATTACATCAAACTAAAAAGTTTTTTCACAGCAAAGGAAACCATCAATAAAACAAAAAGGGATCCTACTCTATGGGAAAAGATATTTGCCAATGATATATCTGATAAGGGATTAATATCACAAATCTATAAAAAACTTACTCAACTCAACTCCAAAAAAACAAACAACCCAATTAAAAAATGGGCAGAGGACTTGGGGAGACATTTCTCTAAAAAGGACATACAGAAGGCAAGAAGACATATGAAGAAATGCTCAACCTCACTAACCATCAGAGAAATGCAAATAAAAACCACAATGAGATACCACCTCACTCCAGTCAAAATGGCTATTATCAATAAATCAACAAACAACAAATGCTGGCGCGGATGTGGAGAAAAGGGAACGCTAGTGCACTGTTGGTGGGACTGCAGATTAGTGCAGCCACTATGGAAAACAGTATGGAGGTATCTCAGGAATCTGAAAATGGAACTACCCTATGATCCAGTAATTCCACTCCTAGGCATCTACCCGGAGAAATCCAAAACTCCAATTCAAAAATCTGTATGCACTCCTATGTTTATTGCAGCACTTTACACAATAGCCAAGATATGGAAACAACCAAAATGCCCATCGGTAGATGACTGGATTAAGAAGCTGTGGTACATTTATACAATGGAGTATTACGCAGCCATAAAGAAGAAAGAAATCTTATCATTTGCAGCAACATGGATGGATCTAGAGAACATTATGTTAAGTGAAATAAGTCAGAAAGAGAAAGACAAGTACCATATGATCTCACTTATATATGGAATCTAAAGAAAAGACTATGTGAATGAACTAATCAGAGTCAGTTTTGGGGACGCAGAGAAAAAACCGAGAGTGGTTAGATGGGTGTGTGGGAGGGGGTTGGGGATAAGGGGAAAGGTGAAGGGATTTGGAAGCAGCTGGTAACCACAAGATGGCTTCAGGGTTTTTCTTTTGAAAATTAATTTGGGGAAGGTATTCTATAATGTTGTAAAGATTTTGTTGGGTATCCGATGGACATGCGTCCTATTTGGGAGACCACCTCAGGGATACTGTGGATACCTGATCATGGCATTGTACATCAGAAGCTAAACATTAATGAATGCCAACTATAATTTTATATATATAATGTGATGGTTCAGTGTGAGGTCGGAGGGATAGTGGATGGGGGGAGGGGGGTTCACAGTATGAGGGATATAAATGATGAACGTCTAAGTATTACCTTGTTTTGTACACCTGAAACTAATAAATAAATAAATTAAAAAAAAAAAAAAAAAAAAAGTGCCATTGGGATTTTGATGGGAATGGCATTAAATCTGTGTATTCCTTCGGGTAATATGGCCATTTGAACTATGTTGATTCTTCCAATCCACGAGCACGGGATGTCTTTCCATTTCTTTGTGTCTTCTTCGATTTCTTTAGTTTTCAGCATATAGGTCGTTCACATCCTTGGTTAAGTTTCTCCCTAGGTATTTTATTCTTTTTGCTGCGATGGCAAAGGGAATTGTTTTTCGTGTTTCTTTTTCTGAGATTTCATTGTTGGTAGATAGCAATGCAATGGATTTTGTACGTTGATTTTTGTAGCCAGCAACTTGTCTGTGTTCGTTGACTGTTTCTAACAGAAGTTTGGTGGCGTCTTTAGGGTTCTCTATGTATCTCTATGCATGTCATCGGCAAAGAGTGATAATTTACCTTCTTCATTCCCAATGTGGATGCCTTTTATTTCTCTCTCTTGCCTGATTGGTCTGGTAAGGACTTCCAACACTATGTTGAAAAGCAGAGGTGATAGGGGACAGCCCTGCCGTGTTCCTGAACGTCGAGCAAAGGGGTTCAGTTTGTCACCATTAATTAAGTATGAGATTAGCTGAGGGCTTGCCATATATGGGCCTTAATTGTGTTAAGGTATTTTCCTTCTATACCTATTTTATTAAGTGTTTTAAACATAAATGGATGTTGTGTCTTGCCAAATGCTTTTTCTGCATCAACTGATAGAAGCATATGACTTTTGTCCTTTAGTTTGTTTACGTGACGTATCGCATTGATGGACTTGCGGATGTTGAAACATCCCTGTGGCTCGGGGATGAACACCACTGGGTCGTGATGAATAATCTCCTTAACGCATCGTTGTATTCGATTTGCTGGGATTTTGTTTAGGATTTTTGCCTCAGTAGTCATCAGAGATCTTTGGCGTGTCGTTTTCTTTTCTGTGTGTTGTCCTTACCAGGTTTTGGTATCAGCATAATGTTGGCCTCATAAAATGAGTCAGGGAGTACTGACTCTTCTTCAATGTTTTGGAAGACTTTGAGCAGGATTGGTACTCGATCTTCTGTGAAGGTTTGGTAGAATTCGCTAGTGAAACCATCTGGTCCCAGACTTTTGCTCTTGGGAAGGTTTTGGATGACTGATTCAATGTCCTTAGTGGTGATCGGTCCGTTTAGATTTTCCACTTCTTCATGGTTCAAAGCCTTGGGAGGCTATATGTTCCTAAGAACTTGTCCATTTCTTCTAGGTTGTTGGATTTGGTGGCATGTATTCCTTCATAGCATTCTTGCATGATCCTTTGTATTTCCGTGGTGTCCGTGATAACTTCCCCTTTCTCATTTCTGATTTTGTTAGTGTCTCCTCTCTTTTTATCTCAGTGAGTCCAGCCAAGGGTCGGTCGATTCTGTTAAGCTTTTCAAAGAACCAGCTCTTTTTCCCATGAATTTTTTTCTCTTGTCTTTTTGTTCTCTAGTTCATTTAGTTCCGCTCTGATTTTTGTTATTTGCTTTCTCCCGCGGACCTTGGGTTTCACTCGTTCTTACTTTTCTAGCTTTCTAAGGTGGTAACATGAGGTTATTTATTTGGGGTTTTTCTTGTTTTCTTGACATAGGCCTCTAATGATATAATTTTCCTCTTAGACGTGCTTTCGCTGCATCCCAAAAAGTTTGGTAGGATGTGTGTGTGTGTTTTCATTGCCACTTGTTGCTATGTATCTTTTGATCTCTCCTCTAGTTTCTTCTTTGACCCAGTCGTTCTTTACAAGTCTGTTGTTTAATCTCCATGTATTTGTGTTTTCTCCTGCTTTCTTCTCGCAGTTGATAGCCAATTGATCACAACTCCTTGTGATCAGAGACCATATGCCTGGTGTGATTTCAATCTTCTTCAATTTGCTGAGGCTGATTTTACGTCCCAATAGGTGGTCTGTCCTTGAGAGTGTCCCATGTACCCTCGAAAAGAATGTGTAGTATAGCCTGATGTTTCAGGATGAAGGGCTCTGTACCTGTCAATTGTGTCCATTTCAGCGAATGTGTCATTTAGGGCTGCTATTTCATTATTTCTTTTCTGTTTGGATGATCTATCCATAGCTGTCAGTGATGTACTTAAGTCCCTAGCATAATTGAGTGTTGCTCAATTTCTCCCTTTAGCTCTGGTAGAAGTTGCTGGGTATATTTCGGTGCTCCCAGATTGGGGGCCTAAATATGGATGACTGTTACGTCTTCTTGTTGTATAATCCCCTTTACCGTTATGAAATGTTCATCTTTGTCTCTTGTTGTCTGTTCCACTCTGAAGTCCGTTTAATCTGGTATCAGTATGGCTACACCTGCTTTTCTCTGGGTACCATATACTTGGAGTATCAATTACCACCCTTTCACTTTGAGTCTATGTTTGTCCTTGTAGCTGAGATGTGTCTCTTTGAGACAGCCTATGTTTGGGTTTACTGTTATGATCCAGTCTGCTACTCTGTGCCTTTTCAGTGGTGAGTTCAGTCCATGTACACTTAGGGTGATTATTGATACGTGAGGATTTTCTGTCATTCTAGCTTGAGTTTTCTGGTAAGACTGTGTCTCCATTGTTTGCCTTTCCACCGTCACAGAGTACCTGTGGTGGTATTGTATGATGTTTCCCTCTGCTTATTTGTTTATTTTTTGGTGTTTTCTTTTTAAATTTATTGGGGTGACAATCGTTAGTGAAATTACACAGATTTCAGGTGCACAATTCCGTATCACATCATCTATAAATCCCACGGTGTGTTCACCACCCGGACTCAGTTCTCCTTCCATCACCATATCTTTGATCCCACCCCCTTACCCTCATCTTCCTCCCCACACCCCCTTTACTCTCTGGTAACCACTAAACGCTTGTCTGTGTCTATGAGGTTTTCTTTTTTTTTTTCTCATTTGATGTATTCTTCTTATGTTGTTTTTCTTTCTGTACCACATATCAGTGAAATAACATGGTTCTCTGCTTTTTCCGTCTGACTCAATTCGCTGAGATTTATACTCTCAAGATCCATCCATGCTGTCAGAAATGTTCCTATATCACCTTTCCTTACTGCCGAATGGTATTCCATTGTGTATCTATACCACAACTTCCAACTTTTTCCTTTCGTCTATTGAAGGGCATTTTGGTTGTTCCCATGTCTTGGCCACCGTAAACAAAGCTGCAATGAACATTGGAGCACACGTGTCGTTATGTAGAAATGTTTTCAAATGTTGGGGGTAGATATCCAGGAGAGGGATTGCTGGATCATATGGTCAATTCTTTCTAGTCGAAGTTTTTTCAGGAACCTCCACACTGCCTTCCATAACGGCTGCACCAGTCTGCATTCCCACATCTCACTGTGGTTTTTATTTGAATTTCTCTGATGATTATTGATGTTGAGCATTTTTTCATATGTCTATTTGGCATTTGTATGTCCTCTTTGGAGAAATCTCTCTTCAGGTCATCTGCTCATTTTTCAATGGGTTTTTTTATTTTTATTTTTTTGCTTTGTTTTCTTGTCGTTGGACGACATGAGTTCCTTGTATAGTTTGGATATTAGCCCCTTGTCGGAGGCACTGTTTGCAAAATTCTTTTCCCGTTCAGTCGGTTGCCTCTTTATTTTGTCGATGGTTTCTTCTGCTGTGCAGAAGCTTTTAAGTTTCATGTAGTCCCATTCGTTTATTTTAGCTTTTACACTTCCATTGCCTTTGGAGTCAAATTCATAAAATGCTCTTTGAACCCCAGGTCTATAAGTTTAGTACGTACATTTTCTTCTGTGCAGTTGTTTGTGTCAGGTCCTATGCTTCGGTCTTTGATCCACTTTGAATTAATTTCGGTACGGGGTGACATAGCATTCCAGTTTCGTTCTTTTGCGCGTGGCTGTGCAGTTCTCCCAGCACCGTTTATGGAAGAGGCTGTCTTTCCTCCTCTGTATGTGTTTAGCTTCTTCGTCAAAAATTGTCTGTCCATATTTATGTGGTTTTCTTTCGGGGTTCTCAGTTCTATTCCATTGGTCTATGTGGCTGTTTTGCTGCCAATACCATGCTGTTTTGATTATTGTAGCCCTGTTGTACAAGCTAAAGTCGGGGAGTGCGATACCTCCAGTATTGTTCTTCTTTTTTTCTTAAGATTGCTTTGGCTATTCGGGGTCTTTAGTGGTTCCAAACAGATCGGATGCTTTTTCTGTCGTGTTTCCTTAAAAAGTGCCATTGGGTTCATGGATAGGAAGAATTAATATAATTAAAATGTCCATACTGCCTAAGGCAATATACATATTCAACGCAATTCCTATCAAACTACCAACGACGTTTTTCACAGAAATAGAACATATAATCCTAAAATTTATATGGGACCATAAAAGACCCCGGATAGCCTCAGCAATCTTGAGAAATAAGAACAAAGTGGGAGGTATAACGATACCTGATTTCAAACTATACTACAAGGCTACAGTAATCAAAACAACATGGTACTGGCATAAAAATAGATACATAGATCAATGGAACAGAATAGAGAGTCCAGACGTAAATCCATGCCTATATGCCCATCTAATCTACGACAATGGAAGCAAGAATGTACGATGGGGTAAAGATAGTCTGTTCAATAAGTGGTGTTGGGAAACCTGGACGGACACATGCAAGAAAATGAAGCTGGACCACCTCCTTACACCATATACAAAAACAAATTCAAAATGGCTTAAAGACTTAAATGTAAGATCTGAAACCATAAAATATCTAGAAGAAAATATAGGAAGAAACTTCATGGACATTACCCGGAGTAAGATTTTCACTGATATATCCCCTCGCGCGAGCGAAGTAAGAGAAAAAATAAACATGTGGGATTACATCAAACTAAAAAGTTTTTTCACAGCAAAGGAAACCATCAATAAAACAAAAAGGGATCCTACTCTATGGGAAAAGATATTTGCCAATGATATATCTGATAAGGGATTAATATCACAAATCTATAAAAAACTTACTCAACTCAACTCCAAAAAAACAAACAACCCAATTAAAAAATGGGCAGAGGACTTGGGGAGACATTTCTCTAAAAAGGACATACAGAAGGCAAGAAGACATATGAAGAAATGCTCAACCTCACTAACCATCAGAGAAATGCAAATAAAAACCACAATGAGATACCACCTCACTCCAGTCAAAATGGCTATTATCAATAAATCAACAAACAACAAATGCTGGCGCGGATGTGGAGAAAAGGGAACGCTAGTGCACTGTTGGTGGGACTGCAGATTAGTGCAGCCACTATGGAAAACAGTATGGAGGTATCTCAGGAATCTGAAAATGGAACTACCCTATGATCCAGTAATTCCACTCCTAGGCATCTACCCGGAGAAATCCAAAACTCCAATTCAAAAATCTGTATGCACTCCTATGTTTATTGCAGCACTTTACACAATAGCCAAGATATGGAAACAACCAAAATGCCCATCGGTAGATGACTGGATTAAGAAGCTGTGGTACATTTATACAATGGAGTATTACGCAGCCATAAAGAAGAAAGAAATCTTATCATTTGCAGCAACATGGATGGATCTAGAGAACATTATGTTAAGTGAAATAAGTCAGAAAGAGAAAGACAAGTACCATATGATCTCACTTATATATGGAATCTAAAGAAAAGACTATGTGAATGAACTAATCAGAGTCAGTTTTGGGGACGCAGAGAAAAAACCGAGAGTGGTTAGATGGGTGTGTGGGAGGGGGTTGGGGATAAGGGGAAAGGTGAAGGGATTTGGAAGCAGCTGGTAACCACAAGATGGCTTCAGGGTTTTTCTTTTGAAAATTAATTTGGGGAAGGTATTCTATAATGTTGTAAAGATTTTGTTGGGTATCCGATGGACATGCGTCCTATTTGGGAGACCACCTCAGGGATACTGTGGATACCTGATCATGGCATTGTACATCAGAAGCTAAACATTAATGAATGCCAACTATAATTTTATATATATAATGTGATGGTTCAGTGTGAGGTCGGAGGGATAGTGGATGGGGGGAGGGGGGTTCACAGTATGAGGGATATAAATGATGAACGTCTAAGTATTACCTTGTTTTGTACACCTGAAACTAATAAATAAATAAATTAAAAAAAAAAAAAAAAAAAAAAAGTGCCATTGGGATTTTGATGGGAATGGCATTAAATCTGTGTATTCCTTCGGGTAATATGGCCATTTGAACTATGTTGATTCTTCCAATCCACGAGCACGGGATGTCTTTCCATTTCTTTGTGTCTTCTTCGATTTCTTTAGTTTTCAGCATATAGGTCGTTCACATCCTTGGTTAAGTTTCTCCCTAGGTATTTTATTCTTTTTGCTGCGATGGCAAAGGGAATTGTTTTTCGTGTTTCTTTTTCTGAGATTTCATTGTTGGTAGATAGCAATGCAATGGATTTTGTACGTTGATTTTTGTAGCCAGCAACTTGTCTGTGTTCGTTGACTGTTTCTAACAGAAGTTTGGTGGCGTCTTTAGGGTTCTCTATGTATCTCTATGCATGTCATCGGCAAAGAGTGATAATTTACCTTCTTCATTCCCAATGTGGATGCCTTTTATTTCTCTCTCTTGCCTGATTGGTCTGGTAAGGACTTCCAACACTATGTTGAAAAGCAGAGGTGATAGGGGACAGCCCTGCCGTGTTCCTGAACGTCGAGCAAAGGGGTTCAGTTTGTCACCATTAATTAAGTATGAGATTAGCTGAGGGCTTGCCATATATGGGCCTTAATTGTGTTAAGGTATTTTCCTTCTATACCTATTTTATTAAGTGTTTTAAACATAAATGGATGTTGTGTCTTGCCAAATGCTTTTTCTGCATCAACTGATAGAAGCATATGACTTTTGTCCTTTAGTTTGTTTACGTGACGTATCGCATTGATGGACTTGCGGATGTTGAAACATCCCTGTGGCTCGGGGATGAACACCACTGGGTCGTGATGAATAATCTCCTTAACGCATCGTTGTATTCGATTTGCTGGGATTTTGTTTAGGATTTTTGCCTCAGTAGTCATCAGAGATCTTTGGCGTGTCGTTTTCTTTTCTGTGTGTTGTCCTTACCAGGTTTTGGTATCAGCATAATGTTGGCCTCATAAAATGAGTCAGGGAGTACTGACTCTTCTTCAATGTTTTGGAAGACTTTGAGCAGGATTGGTACTCGATCTTCTGTGAAGGTTTGGTAGAATTCGCTAGTGAAACCATCTGGTCCCAGACTTTTGCTCTTGGGAAGGTTTTGGATGACTGATTCAATGTCCTTAGTGGTGATCGGTCCGTTTAGATTTTCCACTTCTTCATGGTTCAAAGCCTTGGGAGGCTATATGTTCCTAAGAACTTGTCCATTTCTTCTAGGTTGTTGGATTTGGTGGCATGTATTCCTTCATAGCATTCTTGCATGATCCTTTGTATTTCCGTGGTGTCCGTGATAACTTCCCCTTTCTCATTTCTGATTTTGTTAGTGTCTCCTCTCTTTTTATCTCAGTGAGTCCAGCCAAGGGTCTGTCGATTCTGTTAAGCTTTTCAAAGAACCAGCTCTTGGTCCCATGAATTTTTTTCTCTTGTCTTTTTGTTCTCTAGTTCATTTAGTTCCGCTCTGATTTTTGTTATTTGCTTTCTCCCGCGGACCTTGGGTTTCACTCGTTCTTACTTTTCTAGCTTTCTAAGGTGGTAACATGAGGTTATTTATTTGGGGTTTTTCTTGTTTTCTTGACATAGGCCTCTAATGATATAATTTTCCTCTTAGACGTGCTTTCGCTGCATCCCAAAAAGTTTGGTAGGATGTGTGTGTGTGTTTTCATTGCCACTTGTTGCTATGTATCTTTTGATCTCTCCTCTAGTTTCTTCTTTGACCCAGTCGTTCTTTACAAGTCTGTTGTTTAATCTCCATGTATTTGTGTTTTCTCCTGCTTTCTTCTCGCAGTTGATAGCCAATTGATCACAACTCCTTGTGATCAGAGACCATATGCCTGGTGTGATTTCAATCTTCTTCAATTTGCTGAGGCTGATTTTACGTCCCAATAGGTGGTCTGTCCTTGAGAGTGTCCCATGTACCCTCGAAAAGAATGTGTAGTATAGCCTGATGTTTCAGGATGAAGGGCTCTGTACCTGTCAATTGTGTCCATTTCAGCGAATGTGTCATTTAGGGCTGCTATTTCATTATTTCTTTTCTGTTTGGATGATCTATCCATAGCTGTCAGTGATGTACTTAAGTCCCTAGCATAATTGAGTGTTGCTCAATTTCTCCCTTTAGCTCTGGTAGAAGTTGCTGGGTATATTTCGGTGCTCCCAGATTGGGGGCCTAAATATGGATGACTGTTACGTCTTCTTGTTGTATAATCCCCTTTACCGTTATGAAATGTTCATCTTTGTCTCTTGTTGTCTGTTCCACTCTGAAGTCCGTTTAATCTGGTATCAGTATGGCTACACCTGCTTTTCTCTGGGTACCATATACTTGGAGTATCAATTACCACCCTTTCACTTTGAGTCTATGTTTGTCCTTGTAGCTGAGATGTGTCTCTTTGAGACAGCCTATGTTTGGGTTTACTGTTATGATCCAGTCTGCTACTCTGTGCCTTTTCAGTGGTGAGTTCAGTCCATGTACACTTAGGGTGATTATTGATACGTGAGGATTTTCTGTCATTCTAGCTTGAGTTTTCTGGTAAGACTGTGTCTCCATTGTTTGCCTTTCCACCGTCACAGAGTACCTGTGGTGGTATTGTATGATGTTTCCCTCTGCTTATTTGTTTATTTTTTGGTGTTTTCTTTTTAAATTTATTGGGGTGACAATCGTTAGTGAAATTACACAGATTTCAGGTGCACAATTCCGTATCACATCATCTATAAATCCCACGGTGTGTTCACCACCCGGACTCAGTTCTCCTTCCATCACCATATCTTTGATCCCACCCCCTTACCCTCATCTTCCTCCCCACACCCCCTTTACTCTCTGGTAACCACTAAACGCTTGTCTGTGTCTATGAGGTTTTCTTTTTTTTTTTCTCATTTGATGTATTCTTCTTATGTTGTTTTTCTTTCTGTACCACATATCAGTGAAATAACATGGTTCTCTGCTTTTTCCGTCTGACTCAATTCGCTGAGATTTATACTCTCAAGATCCATCCATGCTGTCAGAAATGTTCCTATATCACCTTTCCTTACTGCCGAATGGTATTCCATTGTGTATCTATACCACAACTTCCAACTTTTTCCTTTCGTCTATTGAAGGGCATTTTGGTTGTTCCCATGTCTTGGCCACCGTAAACAAAGCTGCAATGAACATTGGAGCACACGTGTCGTTATGTAGAAATGTTTTCAAATGTTGGGGGTAGATATCCAGGAGAGGGATTGCTGGATCATATGGTCAATTCTTTCTAGTCGAAGTTTTTTCAGGAACCTCCACACTGCCTTCCATAACGGCTGCACCAGTCTGCATTCCCACATCTCACTGTGGTTTTTATTTGAATTTCTCTGATGATTATTGATGTTGAGCATTTTTTCATATGTCTATTTGGCATTTGTATGTCCTCTTTGGAGAAATCTCTCTTCAGGTCATCTGCTCATTTTTCAATGGGTTTTTTTAGTTTTATTTTTTTGCTTTGTTTTCTTGTCGTTGGACGACATGAGTTCCTTGTATAGTTTGGATATTAGCCCCTTGTCGGAGGCACTGTTTGCAAAATTCTTTTCCCGTTCAGTCGGTTGCCTCTTTATTTTGTCGATGGTTTCTTCTGCTGTGCAGAAGCTTTTAAGTTTCATGTAGTCCCATTCGTTTATTTTAGCTTTTACACTTCCATTGCCTTTGGAGTCAAATTCATAAAATGCTCTTTGAACCCCAGGTCTATAAGTTTAGTACGTACATTTTCTTCTGTGCAGTTGTTTGTGTCAGGTCCTATGCTTCGGTCTTTGATCCACTTTGAATTAATTTCGGTACGGGGTGACATAGCATTCCAGTTTCGTTCTTTTGCGCGTGGCTGTGCAGTTCTCCCAGCACCGTTTATGGAAGAGGCTGTCTTTCCTCCTCTGTATGTGTTTAGCTTCTTCGTCAAAAATTGTCTGTCCATATTTATGTGGTTTTCTTTCGGGGTTCTCAGTTCTATTCCATTGGTCTATGTGGCTGTTTTGCTGCCAATACCATGCTGTTTTGATTATTGTAGCCCTGTTGTACAAGCTAAAGTCGGGGAGTGCGATACCTCCAGTATTGTTCTTCTTTTTTTCTTAAGATTGCTTTGGCTATTCGGGGTCTTTAGTGGTTCCAAACAGATCGGATGCTTTTTCTGTCGTGTTTCCTTAAAAAGTGCCATTGGGTTCATGGATAGGAAGAATTAATATAATTAAAATGTCCATACTGCCTAAGGCAATATACATATTCAACGCAATTCCTATCAAACTACCAACGACGTTTTTCACAGAAATAGAACATATAATCCTAAAATTTATATGGGACCATAAAAGACCCCGGATAGCCTCAGCAATCTTGAGAAATAAGAACAAAGTGGGAGGTATAACGATACCTGATTTCAAACTATACTACAAGGCTACAGTAATCAAAACAACATGGTACTGGCATAAAAATAGATACATAGATCAATGGAACAGAATAGAGAGTCCAGACGTAAATCCATGCCTATATGCCCATCTAATCTACGACAATGGATCAAGAATGTACGATGGGGTAAAGATAGTCTGTTCAATAAGTGGTGTTGGGAAACCTGGACGGACACATGCAAGAAAATGAAGCTGGACCACCTCCTTACACCATATACAAAAACAAATTCAAAATGGCTTAAAGACTTAAATGTAAGATCTGAAACCATAAAATATCTAGAAGAAAATATAGGAAGAAACTTCATGGACATTACCCGGAGTAAGATTTTCACTGATATATCCCCTCGCGCGAGCGAAGTAAGAGAAAAAATAAACATGTGGGATTACATCAAACTAAAAAGTTTTTTCACAGCAAAGGAAACCATCAATAAAACAAAAAGGGATCCTACTCTATGGGAAAAGATATTTGCCAATGATATATCTGATAAGGGATTAATATCACAAATCTATAAAAAACTTACTCAACTCAACTCCAAAAAAACAAACAACCCAATTAAAAAATGGGCAGAGGACTTGGGGAGACATTTCTCTAAAAAGGACATACAGAAGGCAAGAAGACATATGAAGAAATGCTCAACCTCACTAACCATCAGAGAAATGCAAATAAAAACCACAATGAGATACCACCTCACTCCAGTCAAAATGGCTATTATCAATAAATCAACAAACAACAAATGCTGGCGCGGATGTGGAGAAAAGGGAACGCTAGTGCACTGTTGGTGGGACTGCAGATTAGTGCAGCCACTATGGAAAACAGTATGGAGGTATCTCAGGAATCTGAAAATGGAACTACCCTATGATCCAGTAATTCCACTCCTAGGCATCTACCCGGAGAAATCCAAAACTCCAATTCAAAAATCTGTATGCACTCCTATGTTTATTGCAGCACTTTACACAATAGCCAAGATATGGAAACAACCAAAATGCCCATCGGTAGATGACTGGATTAAGAAGCTGTGGTACATTTATACAATGGAGTATTACGCAGCCATAAAGAAGAAAGAAATCTTATCATTTGCAGCAACATGGATGGATCTAGAGAACATTATGTTAAGTGAAATAAGTCAGAAAGAGAAAGACAAGTACCATATGATCTCACTTATATATGGAATCTAAAGAAAAGACTATGTGAATGAACTAATCAGAGTCAGTTTTGGGGACGCAGAGAAAAAACCGAGAGTGGTTAGATGGGTGTGTGGGAGGGGGTTGGGGATAAGGGGAAAGGTGAAGGGATTTGGAAGCAGCTGGTAACCACAAGATGGCTTCAGGGTTTTTCTTTTGAAAATTAATTTGGGGAAGGTATTCTATAATGTTGTAAAGATTTTGTTGGGTATCCGATGGACATGCGTCCTATTTGGGAGACCACCTCAGGGATACTGTGGATACCTGATCATGGCATTGTACATCAGAAGCTAAACATTAATGAATGCCAACTATAATTTTATATATATAATGTGATGGTTCAGTGTGAGGTCGGAGGGATAGTGGATGGGGGGAGGGGGGTTCACAGTATGAGGGATATAAATGATGAACGTCTAAGTATTACCTTGTTTTGTACACCTGAAACTAATAAATAAATAAATTGAAAAAAAAAAAAAAAAAAAAAGTGCCATTGGGATTTTGATGGGAATGGCATTAAATCTGTGTATTCCTTCGGGTAATATGGCCATTTGAACTATGTTGATTCTTCCAATCCACGAGCACGGGATGTCTTTCCATTTCTTTGTGTCTTCTTCGATTTCTTTAGTTTTCAGCATATAGGTCGTTCACATCCTTGGTTAAGTTTCTCCCTAGGTATTTTATTCTTTTTGCTGCGATGGCAAAGGGAATTGTTTTTCGTGTTTCTTTTTCTGAGATTTCATTGTTGGTAGATAGCAATGCAATGGATTTTGTACGTTGATTTTTGTAGCCAGCAACTTTGCTGTGTTCGTTGACTGTTTCTAACAGCAGTTTGGTGGCGTCTTTAGGGTTCTCTATGTATCTCTATGCATGTCATCGGCAAAGAGTGATAATTTACCTTCTTCATTCCCAATGTGGATGCCTTTTATTTCTCTCTCTTGCCTGATTGGTCTGGTAAGGACTTCCAACACTATGTTGAAAAGCAGAGGTGATAGGGGACAGCCCTGCCGTGTTCCTGAACGTCGAGCAAAGGGGTTCAGTTTGTCACCATTAATTAAGTATGAGATTAGCTGAGGGCTTGCCATATATGGGCCTTAATTGTGTTAAGGTATTTTCCTTCTATACCTATTTTATTAAGTGTTTTAAACATAAATGGATGTTGTGTCTTGCCAAATGCTTTTTCTGCATCAACTGATAGAAGCATATGACTTTTGTCCTTTAGTTTGTTTACGTGACGTATCGCATTGATGGACTTGCGGATGTTGAAACATCCCTGTGGCTCGGGGATGAACACCACTGGGTCGTGATGAATAATCTCCTTAACGCATCGTTGTATTCGATTTGCTGGGATTTTGTTTAGGATTTTTGCCTCAGTAGTCATCAGAGATCTTTGGCGTGTCGTTTTCTTTTCTGTGTGTTGTCCTTACCAGGTTTTGGTATCAGCATAATGTTGGCCTCATAAAATGAGTCAGGGAGTACTGACTCTTCTTCAATGTTTTGGAAGACTTTGAGCAGGATTGGTACTCGATCTTCTGTGAAGGTTTGGTAGAATTCGCTAGTGAAACCATCTGGTCCCAGACTTTTGCTCTTGGGAAGGTTTTGGATGACTGATTCAATGTCCTTAGTGGTGATCGGTCCGTTTAGATTTTCCACTTCTTCATGGTTCAAAGCCTTGGGAGGCTATATGTTCCTAAGAACTTGTCCATTTCTTCTAGGTTGTTGGATTTGGTGGCATGTATTCCTTCATAGCATTCTTGCATGATCCTTTGTATTTCCGTGGTGTCCGTGATAACTTCCCCTTTCTCATTTCTGATTTTGTTAGTGTCTCCTCTCTTTTTATCTCAGTGAGTCCAGCCAAGGGTCGGTCGATTCTGTTAAGCTTTTCAAAGAACCAGCTCTTGGTCCCATGAATTTTTTTCTCTTGTCTTTTTGTTCTCTAGTTCATTTAGTTCCGCTCTGATTTTTGTTATTTGCTTTCTCCCGCGGACCTTGGGTTTCACTCGTTCTTACTTTTCTAGCTTTCTAAGGTGGTAACATGAGGTTATTTATTTGGGGTTTTTCTTGTTTTCTTGACATAGGCCTCTAATGATATAATTTTCCTCTTAGACGTGCTTTCGCTGCATCCCAAAAAGTTTGGTAGGATGTGTGTGTGTGTTTTCATTGCCACTTGTTGCTATGTATCTTTTGATCTCTCCTCTAGTTTCTTCTTTGACCCAGTCGTTCTTTACAAGTCTGTTGTTTAATCTCCATGTATTTGTGTTTTCTCCTGCTTTCTTCTCGCAGTTGATAGCCAATTGATCACAACTCCTTGTGATCAGAGACCATATGCCTGGTGTGATTTCAATCTTCTTCAATTTGCTGAGGCTGATTTTACGTCCCAATAGGTGGTCTGTCCTTGAGAGTGTCCCATGTACCCTCGAAAAGAATGTGTAGTATAGCCTGATGTTTCAGGATGAAGGGCTCTGTACCTGTCAATTGTGTCCATTTCAGCGAATGTGTCATTTAGGGCTGCTATTTCATTATTTCTTTTCTGTTTGGATGATCTATCCATAGCTGTCAGTGATGTACTTAAGTCCCTAGCATAATTGAGTGTTGCTCAATTTCTCCCTTTAGCTCTGGTAGAAGTTGCTGGGTATATTTCGGTGCTCCTAGATTGGGGGCCTAAATATGGATGACTGTTATGTCTTCCTGTTGTATAGTCAGTGAAATAACATGGTTTCCACTCTGAAGTCTGTTTAATCTGGTATCAGTATGGCTACACCTGCTTTCCTCTGGATACCATATACTTGGAGTATCAATTACCACCCTTTCACTTTGAGTCTATGTTTGTCCTTGTAGCTGAGATGTGTCTCTTTGAGACAGCCTATGTTTGGGTTTACTGTTTTGATCCAGTCTGCTACTCTGTGCCTTTTCAGTGGTGAGTTCAGTCCATGTACACTTAGGGTGATTATTGATACGTGAGGATTTTCCGTCATTCTAGCTTGAGTTTTCTGATAAGACTGTGTCTCCATTGTTTGTCTTTCCACCATCACAGAATACCTGTGGTGGTATTGTATGATGTTTCCCTCTGCTTATTTGTTTATTTTTTGGTGTTTTCTTTTTAAATTTATTGGGGTGACAATCGTTAGTGAAATTACACAGATTTCAGGTGCACAATTCCGTATCACATCATCTATAAATCCCACGGTGTGTTCACCACCCGGACTCAGTTCTCCTTCCATCACCATATCTTTGATCCCACCCCCTTACCCTCATCTTCCTCCCCACACCCCCTTTAGTCTCTGGTAACCACTAAACGCTTGTCTGTGTCTATGAGGTTTTCTTTTTTTTTTCTCATTTGATGTATTCTTCTTATGTTGTTTTTCTTTCTGTACCACATATCAGTGAAATAACATGGTTCTCTGCTTTTTCCGTCTGACTCAATTCGCTGAGATTTATACTCTCAAGATCCATCCATGCTGTCAGAAATGTTCCTATATCACCTTTCCTTACTGCCGAATGGTATTCCATTGTGTATCTATACCACAACTTCCAACTTTTTCCTTTCGTCTATTGAAGGGCATTTTGGTTGTTCCCATGTCTCGGCCACCGTAAACAAAGCTGCAATGAACATTGGAGCACACGTGTCGTTATGTAGAAATGTTTTCAAATGTTGGGGGTAGATATCCAGGAGATGGATTGCTGGATCATATGGTCAATTCTTTCTAGTCGAAGTTTTTTGAGGAACCTCCACACTGCCTTCCATAACGGCTGCACCAGTCTGCATTCCCACATCTCACTGTGGTTTTTATTTGAATTTCTCTGATGATTATTGATGTTGAGCATTTTTTCATATGTCTATTTGGCATTTGTATGTCCTCTTTGGAGAAATCTCTCTTCAGGTCATCTGCTCATTTTTCAATGGGTTTTTTTAGTTTTATTTTTTTGCTTTCTTTTCTTGTCGTTGGACGACATGAGTTCCTTGTATAGTTTGGATATTAGCCCCTTGTCGGAGGCACTGTTTGCAAAAGTCTTTTCCCGTTCAGTCGGTTGCCTCTTTATTTTGTCGATGGCTTCTTCTGCTGTGCAGAAGCTTTTAAGTTTCATGTAGTCCCATTCGTTTATTTTAGCTTTTACACTTCCATTGCCTTTGGAGTCAAATTCATAAAATGCTCTTTGAACCCCAGGTCTATAAGTTTAGTACGTACGTTTTCTTCTGTGCAGTTTATTGTGTCAGGTCCTATGCTTCGGTCTTTGATCCACTTTGAATTAATTTCGGTACGGGGTGACAGATAGCATTCCAGTTTCGTTCTTTTGCGCGTGGCTGTGCAGTTCTCCCAGCACCGTTTATGGAAGAGGCTGTCTTTCCTCCTCTGTATGTGTTTAGCTTCTTCGTCAAAAATTGTCTGTCCATATTTATGTGGTTTTCTTTCGGGGTTCTCAGTTCTATTCCATTGGTCTATGTGGCTGTTTTGCTGCCAATACCATGCTGTTTTGACTATTGTAGCCCTGTAGTACAAGCTAAAGTCGGGGAGTGCGATACCTCCAGTATTGTTCTTCTTTTTTTCTTAAGATTGCTTTGGCTATTCGGGGTCTTTAGTGGTTCCAAACAGATCGGATGCTTTTTCTGTCGTGTTTCCTTAAAAAGTGCCATTGGGATTTTGATGGGAATGGCATTAAATCTGTGTATTCCTTCGGGTAATATGGCCATTTGAACTATGTTGATTCTTCCAATCCACGAGCACGGGATGTCTTTCCATTTCTTTGTGTCTTCTTCGATTTCTTTAGTTTTCAGCATATAGGTCGTTCACATCCTTGGTTAAGTTTCTCCCTAGGTATTTTATTCTTTTTGCTGCGATGGCAAAGGGAATTGTTTTTCATGTTTCTTTTTCTGAGATTTCATTGTTGGTAGATAGCAATGCAATGGATTTTGTACGTTGATTTTTGTAGCCAGCAACTTTGCTGTATTCGTTGACTGTTTCTAACAGCAGTTTGGTGGCGTCTTTAGGGTTCTCTATGTATCTCTATGCATGTCATCGGCAAAGAGTGATAATTTACCTTCTTCATTCCCAATGTGGATGCCTTTTATTTCTTTCTCTTGCCTGATTGGTCTGGTAAGGACTTCCAACACTACGTTGAAAAGCAGAGGTGATAGGGGACAGCCCTGCCGTGTTCCTGAACGTCGAGCAAAGGGGCTTCAGTTTGTCACCATTAATTAAGTATGAGATTAGCTGAGGGCTTGGCATATATGGGCCTTAATTGTGTTAAGGTATTTTCCTTCTATACCTATTTTATTAAGTGTTTTAAACATAAATGGATGTTGTGTCTTGCCAAATGCTTTTTCTGCATCAACTGATAGAAGAATATGTCTTTTGTCCTTTAGTTTGTTTACGTGACGTATCGCATTGATGGACTTGCGGATGTTGAAACATCCCTGTGGCTCGGGGATGAACCCCACTTGGTCGTGATGAATAATCTCCTTAACGCATCGTTGTATTCGATTTGCTGGGATTTTGTTTAGGATTTTTGCCTCAGTAGTCATCAGAGATCTTTGGCGTGTCGTTTTCTTTTCTGTGTGTTGTCCTTACCAGGTTTTGGTATCAGCATAATGTTGGCCTCATAAAATGAGTCAGGGAGTACTGACTCTTCTTCAATGTTTTGGAAGACTTTGAGCAGGATTGGTACTCGATCTTCTGTGAAGGTTTGGTAGAATGCGCTAGTGAAACCATCTGGTCCCAGACTTTTGCTCTTGGGAAGGTTTTGGATGACTGATTCAATGTCCTTAGTGGTGATCGGTCCGTTTAGATTTTCCACTTCTTCATGGTTCAAAGCCTTGGGAGGCTATATGTTCCTAAGAACTTGTCCATTTCTTCTAGGTTGTTGGATTTGGTGGCATGTATTCCTTCATAGCATTCTTGCATGATCCTTTGTATTTCCGTGGTGTCCGTGATAACTTCCCCTTTCTCATTTCTGATTTTGTTAGTGTCTCCTCTCTTTTTATCTCAGTGAGTCCAGCCAAGGGTCTGTCGATTCTGTTAAGCTTTTCAAAGAACCAGCTCTTGGTCCCATGAATTTTTTTCTCTTGTCTTTTTGTTCTCTAGTTCATTTAGTTCCGCTCTGATTTTTGTTATTTGCTTTCTCCCGCGGACCTTGGGTTTCACTCGTTCTTACTTTTCTAGCTTTCTAAGGTGGTAACATGAGGTTATTTATTTGGGGTTTTTCTTGTTTTCTTGACATAGGCCTCTAATGATATAATTTTCCTCTTAGACGTGCTTTCGCTGCATCCCAAAAAGTTTGGTAGGATGTGTGTGTGTGTTTTCATTGCCACTTGTTGCTATGTATCTTTTGATCTCTCCTCTAGTTTCTTCTTTGACCCAGTCGTTCTTTACAAGTCTGTTGTTTAATCTCCATGTATTTGTGTTTTCTCCTGCTTTCTTCTCGCAGTTGATAGCCAATTGATCACAACTCCTTGTGATCAGAGACCATATGCCTGGTGTGATTTCAATCTTCTTCAATTTGCTGAGGCTGATTTTACGTCCCAATAGGTGGTCTGTCCTTGAGAGTGTCCCATGTACCCTCGAAAAGAATGTGTAGTATAGCCTGATGTTTCAGGATGAAGGGCTCTGTACCTGTCAATTGTGTCCATTTCAGCGAATGTGTCATTTAGGGCTGCTATTTCATTATTTCTTTTCTGTTTGGATGATCTATCCATAGCTGTCAGTGATGTACTTAAGTCCCTAGCATAATTGAGTGTTGCTCAATTTCTCCCTTTAGCTCTGGTAGAAGTTGCTGGGTATATTTCGGTGCTCCCAGATTGGGGGCCTAAATATGGATGACTGTTATGTCTTCCTGTTGTATAGTCAGTGAAATAACATGGTTTCCACTCTGAAGTCTGTTTAATCTGGTATCAGTATGGCTACACCTGCTTTCCTCTGGGTACCATATACTTGGAGTATCAATTACCACCCTTTCACTTTGAGTCTATGTTTGTCCTTGTAGCTGAGATGTGTCTCTTTGAGACAGCCTATGTTTGGGTTTACTGTTTTGATCCAGTCTGCTACTCTGTGCCCTTTCAGTGGTGAGTTCAGTCCATGTACACTTAGGGTGATTATTGATACGTGAGGATTTTCCGTCATTCTAGCTTGAGTTTTCTGATAAGACTGTGTCTCCATTGTTTGTCTTTCCACCACCACAGAATACCTGTGGTGGTATTGTATGATGTTTCCCTCTGCTTATTTGTTTATTTTTTGGTGTTTTCTTTTTAAATTTATTGGGGTGACAATCGTTAGTGAAATTACACAGATTTCAGGTGCACAATTCCGTATCACATCATCTATAAATCCCACGGTGTGTTCACCACCCGGACTCAGTTCTCCTTCCATCACCATATCTTTGATCCCACCCCCTTACCCTCATCTTCCTCCCCACACCCCCTTTAGTCTCTGGTAACCACTAAACGCTTGTCTGTGTCTATGAGGTTTTCTTTTTTTTTTCTCATTTGATGTATTCTTCTTATGTTGTTTTTCTTTCTGTACCACATATCAGTGAAATAACATGGTTCTCTGCTTTTTCCGTCTGACTCAATTCGCTGAGATTTATACTCTCAAGATCCATCCATGCTGTCAGAAATGTTCCTATATCACCTTTCCTTACTGCCGAATGGTATTCCATTGTGTATCTATACCACAACTTCCAACTTTTTCCTTTCGTCTATTGAAGGGCATTTTGGTTGTTCCCATGTCTCGGCCACCGTAAACAAAGCTGCAATGAACATAGGAGCACACGTGTCGTTATGTAGAAATGTTTTCAAATGTTGGGGGTAGATATCCAGGAGATGGATTGCTGGATCATATGGTCAATTCTTTCTAGTCGAAGTTTTTTGAGGAACCTCCACACTGCCTTCCATAACGGCTGCACCAGTCTGCATTCCCACATCTCACTGTGGTTTTTATTTGAATTTCTCTGATGATTATTGATGTTGAGCATTTTTTCATATGTCTATTTGGCATTTGTATGTCCTCTTTGGAGAAATCTCTCTTCAGGTCATCTGCTCATTTTTCAATGGGTTTTTTTAGTTTTATTTTTTTGCTTTCTTTTCTTGTCGTTGGACGACATGAGTTCCTTGTATAGTTTGGATATTAGCCCCTTGTCGGAGGCACTGTTTGCAAAAGTCTTTTCCCGTTCAGTCGGTTGCCTCTTTATTTTGTCGATGGCTTCTTCTGCTGTGCAGAAGCTTTTAAGTTTCATGTAGTCCCATTCGTTTATTTTAGCTTTTACACTTCCATTGCCTTTGGAGTCAAATTCATAAAATGCTCTTTGAACCCCAGGTCTATAAGTTTAGTACGTACGTTTTCTTCTGTGCAGTTTATTGTGTCAGGTCCTATGCTTCGGTCTTTGATCCACTTTGAATTAATTTCGGTACGGGGTGACAGATAGCATTCCAGTTTCGTTCTTTTGCGCGTGGCTGTGCAGTTCTCCCAGCACCGTTTATGGAAGAGGCTGTCTTTCCTCCTCTGTATGTGTTTAGCTTCTTCGTCAAAAATTGTCTGTCCATATTTATGTGGTTTTCTTTCGGGGTTCTCAGTTCTATTCCATTGGTCTATGTGGCTGTTTTGCTGCCAATACCATGCTGTTTTGACTATTGTAGCCCTGTAGTACAAGCTAAAGTCGGGGAGTGCGATACCTCCAGTATTGTTCTTCTTTTTTTCTTAAGATTGCTTTGGCTATTCGGGGTCTTTAGTGGTTCCAAACAGATCGGATGCTTTCTCTGTCGTGTTTCCTTAAAAAGTGCCATTGGGATTTTGATGGGAATGGCATTAAATCTGTGTATTCCTTCGGGTAATATGGCCATTTGAACTATGTTGATTCTTCCAATCCACGAGCACGGGATGTCTTTCCATTTCTTTGTGTCTTCTTCGATTTCTTTAGTTTTCAGCATATAGGTCGTTCACATCCTTGGTTAAGTTTCTCCCTAGGTATTTTATTCTTTTTGCTGCGATGGCAAAGGGAATTGTTTTTCATGTTTCTTTTTCTGAGATTTCATTGTTGGTAGATAGCAATGCAATGGATTTTGTACGTTGATTTTTGTAGCCAGCAACTTTGCTGTATTCGTTGACTGTTTCTAACAGCAGTTTGGTGGCGTCTTTAGGGTTCTCTATGTATCTCTATGCATGTCATCGGCAAAGAGTGATAATTTACCTTCTTCATTCCCAATGTGGATGCCTTTTATTTCTTTCTCTTGCCTGATTGGTCTGGTAAGGACTTCCAACACTACGTTGAAAAGCAGAGGTGATAGGGGACAGCCCTGCCGTGTTCCTGAACGTCGAGCAAAGGGGCTTCAGTTTGTCACCATTAATTAAGTATGAGATTAGCTGAGGGCTTGGCATATATGGGCCTTAATTGTGTTAAGGTATTTTCCTTCTATACCTATTTTATTAAGTGTTTTAAACATAAATGGATGTTGTGTCTTGCCAAATGCTTTTTCTGCATCAACTGATAGAAGAATATGACTTTTGTCCTTTAGTTTGTTTACGTGACGTATCGCATTGATGGACTTGCGGATGTTGAAACATCCCTGTGGCTCGGGGATGAACCCCACTTGCTCGTGATGAATAATCTCCTTAACGCATCGTTGTATTCGATTTGCTGGGATTTTGTTTAGGATTTTTGCCTCAGTAGTCATCAGAGATCTTTGGCGTGTCGTTTTCTTTTCTGTGTGTTGTCCTTACCAGGTTTTAGTATCAGCATAATGTTGGCCTCATAAAATGAGTCAGGGAGTACTGACTCTTCTTCAATGTTTTGGAAGACTTTGAGCAGGATTGGTACTCGATCTTCTGTGAAGGTTTGGTAGAATTCGCTAGTGAAACCATCTGGTCCCAGACTTTTGCTCTTGGGAAGGTTTTGGATGACTGATTCAATGTCCTTAGTGGTGATCGGTCCGTTTAGATTTTCCACTTCTTCATGGTTCAAAGCCTTGGGAGGCTATATGTTCCTAAGAACTTGTCCATTTCTTCTAGGTTGTTGGATTTGGTGGCATGTATTCCTTCATAGCATTCTTGCATGATCCTTTGTATTTCCGTGGTGTCCGTGATAACTTCCCCTTTCTCATTTCTGATTTTGTTAGTGTCTCCTCTCTTTTTATCTCAGTGAGTCCAGCCAAGGGTCGGTCGATTCTGTTAAGCTTTTCAAAGAACCAGCTCTTGGTCCCATGAATTTTTTTCTCTTGTCTTTTTGTTCTCTAGTTCATTTAGTTCCGCTCTGATTTTTGTTATTTGCTTTCTCCCGCGGACCTTGGGTTTCACTCGTTCTTACTTTTCTAGCTTTCTAAGGTGGTAACATGAGGTTATTTATTTGGGGTTTTTCTTGTTTTCTTGACATAGGCCTCTAATGATATAATTTTCCTCTTAGACGTGCTTTCGCTGCATCCCAAAAAGTTTGGTAGGATGTGTGTGTGTGTTTTCATTGCCACTTGTTGCTATGTATCTTTTGATCTCTCCTCTAGTTTCTTCTTTGACCCAGTCGTTCTTTACAAGTCTGTTGTTTAATCTCCATGTATTTGTGTTTTCTCCTGCTTTCTTCTCGCAGTTGATAGCCAATTGATCACAACTCCTTGTGATCAGAGACCATATGCCTGGTGTGATTTCAATCTTCTTCAATTTGCTGAGGCTGATTTTACGTCCCAATAGGTGGTCTGTCCTTGAGAGTGTCCCATGTACCCTCGAAAAGAATGTGTAGTATAGCCTGATGTTTCAGGATGAAGGGCTCTGTACCTGTCAATTGTGTCCATTTCAGCGAATGTGTCATTTAGGGCTGCTATTTCATTATTTCTTTTCTGTTTGGATGATCTATCCATAGCTGTCAGTGATGTACTTAAGTCCCTAGCATAATTGAGTGTTGCTCAATTTCTCCCTTTAGCTCTGGTAGAAGTTGCTGGGTATATTTCGGTGCTCCCAGATTGGGGGCCTAAATATGGATGACTGTTATGTCTTCCTGTTGTATAGTCAGTGAAATAACATGGTTTCCACTCTGAAGTCTGTTTAATCTGGTATCAGTATGGCTACACCTGCTTTCCTCTGGGTACCATATACTTGGAGTATCAATTACCACCCTTTCACTTTGAGTCTATGTTTGTCCTTGTAGCTGAGATGTGTCTCTTTGAGACAGCCTATGTTTGGGTTTACTGTTTTGATCCAGTCTGCTACTCTGTGCCCTTTCAGTGGTGAGTTCAGTCCATGTACACTTAGGGTGATTATTGATACGTGAGGATTTTCCGTCATTCTAGCTTGAGTTTTCTGATAAGACTGTGTCTCCATTGTTTGTCTTTCCACCATCACAGAATACCTGTGGTGGTATTGTATGATGTTTCCCTCTGCTTATTTGTTTATTTTTTGGTGTTTTCTTTTTAAATTTATTGGGGTGACAATCGTTAGTGAAATTACACAGATTTCAGGTGCACAATTCCGTATCACATCATCTATAAATCCCACGGTGTGTTCACCACCCGGACTCAGTTCTCCTTCCATCACCATATCTTTGATCCCACCCCCTTACCCTCATCTTCCTCCCCACACCCCCTTTAGTCTCTGGTAAACACTAAACGCTTGTCTGTGTCTATGAGGTTTTCTTTTTTTTTTCTCATTTGATGTATTCTTCTTATGTTGTTTTTCTTTCTGTACCACATATCAGTGAAATAACATGGTTCTCTGCTTTTTCCGTCTGACTCAATTCGCTGAGATTTATACTCTCAAGATCCATCCATGCTGTCAGAAATGTTCCTATATCACCTTTCCTTACTGCCGAATGGTATTCCATTGTGTATCTATACCACAACTTCCAACTTTTTCCTTTCGTCTATTGAAGGGCATTTTGGTTGTTCCCATGTCTCGGCCACCGTAAACAAAGCTGCAATGAACATTGGAGCACACGTGTCGTTATGTAGAAATGTTTTCAAATGTTGGGGGTAGATATCCAGGAGATGGATTGCTGGATCATATGGTCAATTCTTTCTAGTCGAAGTTTTTTGAGGAACCTCCACACTGCCTTCCATAACGGCTGCACCAGTCTGCATTCCCACATCTCACTGTGGTTTTTATTTGAATTTCTCTGATGATTATTGATGTTGAGCATTTTTTCATATGTCTATTTGGCATTTGTATGTCCTCTTTGGAGAAATCTCTCTTCAGGTCATCTGCTCATTTTTCAATGGGTTTTTTTAGTTTTATTTTTTTGCTTTCTTTTCTTGTCGTTGGACGACATGAGTTCCTTGTATAGTTTGGATATTAGCCCCTTGTCGGAGGCACTGTTTGCAAAAGTCTTTTCCCGTTCAGTCGGTTGCCTCTTTATTTTGTCGATGGCTTCTTCTGCTGTGCAGAAGCTTTTAAGTTTCATGTAGTCCCATTCGTTTATTTTAGCTTTTACACTTCCATTGCCTTTGGAGTCAAATTCATAAAATGCTCTTTGAACCCCAGGTCTATAAGTTTAGTACGTACGTTTTCTTCTGTGCAGTTTATTGTGTCAGGTCCTATGCTTCGGTCTTTGATCCACTTTGAATTAATTTCGGTACGGGGTGACAGATAGCATTCCAGTTTCGTTCTTTTGCGCGTGGCTGTGCAGTTCTCCCAGCACCGTTTATGGAAGAGGCTGTCTTTCCTCCTCTGTATGTGTTTAGCTTCTTCGTCAAAAATTGTCTGTCCATATTTATGTGGTTTTCTTTCGGGGTTCTCAGTTCTATTCCATTGGTCTATGTGGCTGTTTTGCTGCCAATACCATGCTGTTTTGACTATTGTAGCCCTGTAGTACAAGCTAAAGTCGGGGAGTGCGATACCTCCAGTATTGTTCTTCTTTTTTTCTTAAGATTGCTTTGGCTATTTGGGGTCTTTAGTGGTTCCAAACAGATCGGATGCTTTCTCTGTCGTGTTTCCTTAAAAAGTGCCATTGGGATTTTGATGGGAATGGCATTAAATCTGTGTATTCCTTCGGGTAATATGGCCATTTGAACTATGTTGATTCTTCCAATCCACGAGCACGGGATGTCTTTCCATTTCTTTGTGTCTTCTTCGATTTCTTTAGTTTTCAGCATATAGGTCGTTCACATCCTTGGTTAAGTTTCTCCCTAGGTATTTTATTCTTTTTGCTGCGATGGCAAAGGGAATTGTTTTTCATGTTTCTTTTTCTGAGATTTCATTGTTGGTAGATAGCAATGCAATGGATTTTGTACGTTGATTTTTGTAGCCAGCAACTTTGCTGTATTCGTTGACTGTTTCTAACAGCAGTTTGGTGGCGTCTTTAGGGTTCTCTATGTATCTCTATGCATGTCATCGGCAAAGAGTGATAATTTACCTTCTTCATTCCCAATGTGGATGCCTTTTATTTCTTTCTCTTGCCTGATTGGTCTGGTAAGGACTTCCAACACTACGTTGAAAAGCAGAGGTGATAGGGGACAGCCCTGCCGTGTTCCTGAACGTCGAGCAAAGGGGCTTCAGTTTGTCACCATTAATTAAGTATGAGATTAGCTGAGGGCTTGGCATATATGGGCCTTAATTGTGTTAAGGTATTTTCCTTCTATACCTATTTTATTAAGTGTTTTAAACATAAATGGATGTTGTGTCTTGCCAAATGCTTTTTCTGCATCAACTGATAGAAGAATATGACTTTTGTCCTTTAGTTTGTTTACGTGACGTATCGCATTGATGGACTTGCGGATGTTGAAACATCCCTGTGGCTCGGGGATGAACCCCACTTGGTCGTGATGAATAATCTCCTTAACGCATCGTTGTATTCGATTTGCTGGGATTTTGTTTAGGATTTTTGCCTCAGTAGTCATCAGAGATCTTTGGCGTGTCGTTTTCTTTTCTGTGTGTTGTCCTTACCAGGTTTTAGTATCAGCATAATGTTGGCCTCATAAAATGAGTCAGGGAGTACTGACTCTTCTTCAATGTTTTGGAAGACTTTGAGCAGGATTGGTACTCGATCTTCTGTGAAGGTTTGGTAGAATTCGCTAGTGAAACCATCTGGTCCCAGACTTTTGCTCTTGGGAAGGTTTTGGATGACTGATTCAATGTCCTTAGTGGTGATCGGTCCGTTTAGATTTTCCACTTCTTCATGGTTCAAAGCCTTGGGAGGCTATATGTTCCTAAGAACTTGTCCATTTCTTCTAGGTTGTTGGATTTGGTGGCATGTATTCCTTCATAGCATTCTTGCATGATCCTTTGTATTTCCGTGGTGTCCGTGATAACTTCCCCTTTCTCATTTCTGATTTTGTTAGTGTCTCCTCTCTTTTTATCTCAGTGAGTCCAGCCAAGGGTCGGTCGATTCTGTTAAGCTTTTCAAAGAACCAGCTCTTGGTCCCATGAATTTTTTTCTCTTGTCTTTTTGTTCTCTAGTTCATTTAGTTCCGCTCTGATTTTTGTTATTTGCTTTCTCCCGCGGACCTTGGGTTTCACTCGTTCTTACTTTTCTAGCTTTCTAAGGTGGTAACATGAGGTTATTTATTTGGGGTTTTTCTTGTTTTCTTGACATAGGCCTCTAATGATATAATTTTCCTCTTAGACGTGCTTTCGCTGCATCCCAAAAAGTTTGGTAGGATGTGTGTGTGTGTTTTCATTGCCACTTGTTGCTATGTATCTTTTGATCTCTCCTCTAGTTTCTTCTTTGACCCAGTCGTTCTTTACAAGTCTGTTGTTCAATCTCCATGTATTTGTGTTTTCTCCTGCTTTCTTCTCGCAGTTGATAGCCAATTGATCACAACTCCTTGTGATCAGAGACCATATGCCTGGTGTGATTTCAATCTTCTTCAATTTGCTGAGGCTGATTTTACGTCCCAATAGGTGGTCTGTCCTTGAGAGTGTCCCATGTACCCTCGAAAAGAATGTGTAGTATAGCCTGATGTTTCAGGATGAAGGGCTCTGTACCTGTCAATTGTGTCCATTTCAGCGAATGTGTCATTTAGGGCTGCTATTTCATTATTTCTTTTCTGTTTGGATGATCTATCCATAGCTGTCAGTGATGTACTTAAGTCCCTAGCATAATTGAGTGTTGCTCAATTTCTCCCTTTAGCTCTGGTAGAAGTTGCTGGGTATATTTCGGTGCTCCCAGATTGGGGGCCTAAATATGGATGACTGTTATGTCTTCCTGTTGTATAGTCAGTGAAATAACATGGTTTCCACTCTGAAGTCTGTTTAATCTGGTATCAGTATGGCTACACCTGCTTTCCTCTGGGTACCATATACTTGGAGTATCAATTACCACCCTTTCACTTTGAGTCTATGTTTGTCCTTGTAGCTGAGATGTGTCTCTTTGAGACAGCCTATGTTTGGGTTTACTGTTTTGATCCAGTCTGCTACTCTGTGCCTTTTCAGTGGTGAGTTCAGTCCATGTACACTTAGGGTGATTATTGATACGTGAGGATTTTCTGTCATTCTAGCTTGAGTTTTCTGGTAAGACTGTGTCTCCATTGTTTGCCTTTCCACCATCACAGAATACCTGTGGTGGTATTGTATGATGTTTCCCTCTGCTTATTTGTTTATTTTTTGGTGTTTTCTTTTTAAATTTATTGGGGTGACAATCGTTAGTGAAATTACACAGATTTCAGGTGCACAATTCCGTATCACATCATCTATAAATCCCACGGTGTGTTCACCACCCGGACTCAGTTCTCCTTCCATCACCATATCTTTGATCCCACCCCCTTACCCTCATCTTCCTCCCCACACCCCCTTTACTCTCTGGTAACCACTAAACGCTTGTCTGTGTCTATGAGGTTTTCTTTTTTTTTTTTCTCATTTGATGTATTCTTCTTATGTTGTTTTTGGTTTCTGTACCACATATCAGTGAAATACCATGGTTCTCTGCTTTTTCCGTCTGACTCAATTCGCTGAGATTTATACTCTCAAGATCCATCCATGCTGTCAGAAATGTTCCTATATCACCTTTCCTTACTGCCGAATGGTATTCCATTGTGTATCTATACCACAACTTCCAACTTTTTCCTTTCGTCTATTGAAGGGCATTTTGGTTGTTCCCATGTCTCGGCCACTGTAAACAAAGCTGCAATGAACATTGGAGCACACGTGTCGTTATGTAGAAATGTTTTCAAATGTTGGGGGTAGATATCCAGGAGAGGGATTGCTGGATCATATGGTCAATTCTTTCTAGTCGAAGTTTTTTGAGGAACCTCCACACTGCCTTCCATAACGGCTGCACCAGTCTGCATTCCCACATCTCACTGTGGTTTTTATTTGAATTTCTCTGATGATTATTGATGTTGAGCATTTTTTCATATGTCTATTTGGCATTTGTATGTCCTCTTTGGAGAAATCTCTCTTCAGGTCATCTGCTCATTTTTCAATGGGTTTTTTTAGTTTTATTTTTTTGCTTTCTTTTCTTGTCGTTGGACGACATGAGTTCCTTGTATAGTTCGGATATTAGCCCCTTGTCGGAGGCACTGTTTGCAAAAGTCTTTTCCCGTTCAGTCGGTTGCCTCTTTATTTTGTCGATGGCTTCTTCTGCTGTGCAGAAGCTTTTAAGTTTCATGTAGTCCCATTCGTTTATTTTAGCTTTTACACTTCCATTGCCTTTGGAGTCAAATTCATAAAATGCTCTTTGAACCCCAGGTCTATAAGTTTAGTACGTACGTTTTCTTCTGTGCAGTTTATTGTGTCAGGTCCTATGCTTCGGTCTTTGATCCACTTTGAATTAATTTCGGTACGGGGTGACAGATAGCATTCCAGTTTCGTTCTTTTGCGCGTGGCTGTGCAGTTCTCCCAGCACCGTTTATGGAAGAGGCTGTCTTTCCTCCTCTGTATGTGTTTAGCTTCTTCGTCAAAAATTGTCTGTCCATATTTATGTGGTTTTCTTTCGGGGTTCTCAGTTCTATTCCATTGGTCTATGTGGCTGTTTTGCTGCCAATACCATGCTGTTTTGACTATTGTAGCCCTGTAGTACAAGCTAAAGTCGGGGAGTGCGATACCTCCAGTATTGTTCTTCTTTTTTTCTTAAGATTGCTTTGGCTATTCGGGGTCTTTAGTGGTTCCAAACAGATCGGATGCTTTCTCTGTCGTGTTTCCTTAAAAAGTGCCATTGGGATTTTGATGGGAATGGCATTAAATCTGTGTATTCCTTCGGGTAATATGGCCATTTGAACTATGTTGATTCTTCCAATCCACGAGCACGGGATGTCTTTCCATTTCTTTGTGTCTTCTTCGATTTCTTTAGTTTTCAGCATATAGGTCGTTCACATCCTTGGTTAAGTTTCTCCCTAGGTATTTTATTCTTTTTGCTGCGATGGCAAAGGGAATTGTTTTTCATGTTTCTTTTTCTGAGATTTCATTGTTGGTAGATAGCAATGCAATGGATTTTGTACGTTGATTTTTGTAGCCAGCAACTTTGCTGTATTCGTTGACTGTTTCTAACAGCAGTTTGGTGGCGTCTTTAGGGTTCTCTATGTATCTCTATGCATGTCATCGGCAAAGAGTGATAATTTACCTTCTTCATTCCCAATGTGGATGCCTTTTATTTCTTTCTCTTGCCTGATTGGTCTGGTAAGGACTTCCAACACTACGTTGAAAAGCAGAGGTGATAGGGGACAGCCCTGCCGTGTTCCTGAACGTCGAGCAAAGGGGCTTCAGTTTGTCACCATTAATTAAGTATGAGATTAGCTGAGGGCTTGGCATATATGGGCCTTAATTGTGTTAAGGTATTTTCCTTCTATACCTATTTTATTAAGTGTTTTAAACATAAATGGATGTTGTGTCTTGCCAAATGCTTTTTCTGCATCAACTGATAGAAGAATATGACTTTTGTCCTTTAGTTTGTTTACGTGACGTATCGCATTGATGGACTTGCGGATGTTGAAACATCCCTGTGGCTCGGGGATGAACCCCACTTGGTCGTGATGAATAATCTCCTTAACGCATCGTTGTATTCGATTTGCTGGGATTTTGTTTAGGATTTTTGCCTCAGTAGTCATCAGAGATCTTTGGCGTGTCGTTTTCTTTTCTGTGTGTTGTCCTTACCAGGTTTTAGTATCAGCATAATGTTGGCCTCATAAAATGAGTCAGGGAGTACTGACTCTTCTTCAATGTTTTGGAAGACTTTGAGCAGGATTGGTACTCGATCTTCTGTGAAGGTTTGGTAGAATTCGCTAGTGAAACCATCTGGTCCCAGACTTTTGCTCTTGGGAAGGTTTTGGATGACTGATTCAATGTCCTTAGTGGTGATCGGTCCGTTTAGATTTTCCACTTCTTCATGGTTCAAAGCCTTGGGAGGCTATATGTTCCTAAGAACTTGTCCATTTCTTCTAGGTTGTTGGATTTGGTGGCATGTATTCCTTCATAGCATTCTTGCATGATCCTTTGTATTTCCGTGGTGTCCGTGATAACTTCCCCTTTCTCATTTCTGATTTTGTTAGTGTCTCCTCTCTTTTTATCTCAGTGAGTCCAGCCAAGGGTCGGTCGATTCTGTTAAGCTTTTCAAAGAACCAGCTCTTGGTCCCATGAATTTTTTTCTCTTGTCTTTTTGTTCTCTAGTTCATTTAGTTCCGCTCTGATTTTTGTTATTTGCTTTCTCCCGCGGACCTTGGGTTTCACTCGTTCTTACTTTTCTAGCTTTCTAAGGTGGTAACATGAGGTTATTTATTTGGGGTTTTTCTTGTTTTCTTGACATAGGCCTCTAATGATATAATTTTCCTCTTAGACGTGCTTTCGCTGCATCCCAAAAAGTTTGGTAGGATGTGTGTGTGTGTTTTCATTGCCACTTGTTGCTATGTATCTTTTGATCTCTCCTCTAGTTTCTTCTTTGACCCAGTCGTTCTTTACAAGTCTGTTGTTCAATCTCCATGTATTTGTGTTTTCTCCTGCTTTCTTCTCGCAGTTGATAGCCAATTGATCACAACTCCTTGTGATCAGAGACCATATGCCTGGTGTGATTTCAATCTTCTTCAATTTGCTGAGGCTGATTTTACGTCCCAATAGGTGGTCTGTCCTTGAGAGTGTCCCATGTACCCTCGAAAAGAATGTGTAGTATAGCCTGATGTTTCAGGATGAAGGGCTCTGTACCTGTCAATTGTGTCCATTTCAGCGAATGTGTCATTTAGGGCTGCTATTTCATTATTTCTTTTCTGTTTGGATGATCTATCCATAGCTGTCAGTGATGTACTTAAGTCCCTAGCATAATTGAGTGTTGCTCAATTTCTCCCTTTAGCTCTGGTAGAAGTTGCTGGGTATATTTCGGTGCTCCCAGATTGGGGGCCTAAATATGGATGACTGTTATGTCTTCCTGTTGTATAGTCAGTGAAATAACATGGTTTCCACTCTGAAGTCTGTTTAATCTGGTATCAGTATGGCTACACCTGCTTTCCTCTGGGTACCATATACTTGGAGTATCAATTACCACCCTTTCACTTTGAGTCTATGTTTGTCCTTGTAGCTGAGATGTGTCTCTTTGAGACAGCCTATGTTTGGGTTTACTGTTTTGATCCAGTCTGCTACTCTGTGCCTTTTCAGTGGTGAGTTCAGTCCATGTACACTTAGGGTGATTATTGATACGTGAGGATTTTCTGTCATTCTAGCTTGAGTTTTCTGGTAAGACTGTGTCTCCATTGTTTGCCTTTCCACCATCACAGAATACCTGTGGTGGTATTGTATGATGTTTCCCTCTGCTTATTTGTTTATTTTTTGGTGTTTTCTTTTTAAATTTATTGGGGTGACAATCGTTAGTGAAATTACACAGATTTCAGGTGCACAATTCCGTATCACATCATCTATAAATCCCACGGTGTGTTCACCACCCGGACTCAGTTCTCCTTCCATCACCATATCTTTGATCCCACCCCCTTACCCTCATCTTCCTCCCCACACCCCCTTTACTCTCTGGTAACCACTAAACGCTTGTCTGTGTCTATGAGGTTTTCTTTTTTTTTTTTCTCATTTGATGTATTCTTCTTATGTTGTTTTTGGTTTCTGTACCACATATCAGTGAAATACCATGGTTCTCTGCTTTTTCCGTCTGACTCAATTCGCTGAGATTTATACTCTCAAGATCCATCCATGCTGTCAGAAATGTTCCTATATCACCTTTCCTTACTGCCGAATGGTATTCCATTGTGTATCTATACCACAACTTCCAACTTTTTCCTTTCGTCTATTGAAGGGCATTTTGGTTGTTCCCATGTCTCGGCCACTGTAAACAAAGCTGCAATGAACATTGGAGCACACGTGTCGTTATGTAGAAATGTTTTCAAATGTTGGGGGTAGATATCCAGGAGAGGGATTGCTGGATCATATGGTCAATTCTTTCTAGTCGAAGTTTTTTGAGGAACCTCCACACTGCCTTCCATAACGGCTGCACCAGTCTGCATTCCCACATCTCACTGTGGTTTTTATTTGAATTTCTCTGATGATTATTGATGTTGAGCATTTTTTCATATGTCTATTTGGCATTTGTATGTCCTCTTTGGAGAAATCTCTCTTCAGGTCATCTGCTCATTTTTCAATGGGTTTTTTTAGTTTTATTTTTTTGCTTTCTTTTCTTGTCGTTGGACGACATGAGTTCCTTGTATAGTTCGGATATTAGCCCCTTGTCGGAGGCACTGTTTGCAAAAGTCTTTTCCCGTTCAGTCGGTTGCCTCTTTATTTTGTCGATGGCTTCTTCTGCTGTGCAGAAGCTTTTAAGTTTCATGTAGTCCCATTCGTTTATTTTAGCTTTTACACTTCCATTGCCTTTGGAGTCAAATTCATAAAATGCTCTTTGAACCCCAGGTCTATAAGTTTAGTACGTACGTTTTCTTCTGTGCAGTTTATTGTGTCAGGTCCTATGCTTCGGTCTTTGATCCACTTTGAATTAATTTCGGTACGGGGTGACAGATAGCATTCCAGTTTCGTTCTTTTGCGCGTGGCTGTGCAGTTCTCCCAGCACCGTTTATGGAAGAGGCTGTCTTTCCTCCTCTGTATGTGTTTAGCTTCTTCGTCAAAAATTGTCTGTCCATATTTATGTGGTTTTCTTTCGGGGTTCTCAGTTCTATTCCATTGGTCTATGTGGCTGTTTTGCTGCCAATACCATGCTGTTTTGACTATTGTAGCCCTGTAGTACAAGCTAAAGTCGGGGAGTGCGATACCTCCAGTATTGTTCTTCTTTTTTTCTTAAGATTGCTTTGGCTATTCGGGGTCTTTAGTGGTTCCAAACAGATCGGATGCTTTCTCTGTCGTGTTTCCTTAAAAAGTGCCATTGGGATTTTGATGGGAATGGCATTAAATCTGTGTATTCCTTCGGGTAATATGGCCATTTGAACTATGTTGATTCTTCCAATCCACGAGCACGGGATGTCTTTCCATTTCTTTGTGTCTTCTTCGATTTCTTTAGTTTTCAGCATATAGGTCGTTCACATCCTTGGTTAAGTTTCTCCCTAGGTATTTTATTCTTTTTGCTGCGATGGCAAAGGGAATTGTTTTTCATGTTTCTTTTTCTGAGATTTCATTGTTGGTAGATAGCAATGCAATGGATTTTGTACGTTGATTTTTGTAGCCAGCAACTTTGCTGTATTCGTTGACTGTTTCTAACAGCAGTTTGGTGGCGTCTTTAGGGTTCTCTATGTATCTCTATGCATGTCATCGGCAAAGAGTGATAATTTACCTTCTTCATTCCCAATGTGGATGCCTTTTATTTCTTTCTCTTGCCTGATTGGTCTGGTAAGGACTTCCAACACTACGTTGAAAAGCAGAGGTGATAGGGGACAGCCCTGCCGTGTTCCTGAACGTCGAGCAAAGGGGCTTCAGTTTGTCACCATTAATTAAGTATGAGATTAGCTGAGGGCTTGGCATATATGGGCCTTAATTGTGTTAAGGTATTTTCCTTCTATACCTATTTTATTAAGTGTTTTAAACATAAATGGATGTTGTGTCTTGCCAAATGCTTTTTCTGCATCAACTGATAGAAGAATATGACTTTTGTCCTTTAGTTTGTTTACGTGACGTATCGCATTGATGGACTTGCGGATGTTGAAACATCCCTGTGGCTCGGGGATGAACCCCACTTGGTCGTGATGAATAATCTCCTTAACGCATCGTTGTATTCGATTTGCTGGGATTTTGTTTAGGATTTTTGCCTCAGTAGTCATCAGAGATCTTTGGCGTGTCGTTTTCTTTTCTGTGTGTTGTCCTTACCAGGTTTTAGTATCAGCATAATGTTGGCCTCATAAAATGAGTCAGGGAGTACTGACTCTTCTTCAATGTTTTGGAAGACTTTGAGCAGGATTGGTACTCGATCTTCTGTGAAGGTTTGGTAGAATTCGCTAGTGAAACCATCTGGTCCCAGACTTTTGCTCTTGGGAAGGTTTTGGATGACTGATTCAATGTCCTTAGTGGTGATCGGTCCGTTTAGATTTTCCACTTCTTCATGGTTCAAAGCCTTGGGAGGCTATATGTTCCTAAGAACTTGTCCATTTCTTCTAGGTTGTTGGATTTGGTGGCATGTATTCCTTCATAGCATTCTTGCATGATCCTTTGTATTTCCGTGGTGTCCGTGATAACTTCCCCTTTCTCATTTCTGATTTTGTTAGTGTCTCCTCTCTTTTTATCTCAGTGAGTCCAGCCAAGGGTCGGTCGATTCTGTTAAGCTTTTCAAAGAACCAGCTCTTGGTCCCATGAATTTTTTTCTCTTGTCTTTTTGTTCTCTAGTTCATTTAGTTCCGCTCTGATTTTTGTTATTTGCTTTCTCCCGCGGACCTTGGGTTTCACTCGTTCTTACTTTTCTAGCTTTCTAAGGTGGTAACATGAGGTTATTTATTTGGGGTTTTTCTTGTTTTCTTGACATAGGCCTCTAATGATATAATTTTCCTCTTAGACGTGCTTTCGCTGCATCCCAAAAAGTTTGGTAGGATGTGTGTGTGTGTTTTCATTGCCACTTGTTGCTATGTATCTTTTGATCTCTCCTCTAGTTTCTTCTTTGACCCAGTCGTTCTTTACAAGTCTGTTGTTTAATCTCCATGTATTTGTGTTTTCTCCTGCTTTCTTCTCGCAGTTGATAGCCAATTGATCACAACTCCTTGTGATCAGAGACCATATGCCTGGTGTGATTTCAATCTTCTTCAATTTGCTGAGGCTGATTTTACGTCCCAATAGGTGGTCTGTCCTTGAGAGTGTCCCATGTACCCTCGAAAAGAATGTGTAGTATAGCCTGATGTTTCAGGATGAAGGGCTCTGTACCTGTCAATTGTGTCCATTTCAGCGAATGTGTCATTTAGGGCTGCTATTTCATTATTTCTTTTCTGTTTGGATGATCTATCCATAGCTGTCAGTGATGTACTTAAGTCCCTAGCATAATTGAGTGTTGCTCAATTTCTCCCTTTAGCTCTGGTAGAAGTTGCTGGGTATATTTCGGTGCTCCCAGATTGGGGGCCTAAATATGGATGACTGTTATGTCTTCCTGTTGTATAGTCAGTGAAATAACATGGTTTCCACTCTGAAGTCTGTTTAATCTGGTATCAGTATGGCTACACCTGCTTTCCTCTGGGTACCATATACTTGGAGTATCAATTACCACCCTTTCACTTTGAGTCTATGTTTGTCCTTGTAGCTGAGATGTGTCTCTT
>NW_027669469.1:20000-28000 GCF_964194185.1 Rhinolophus hipposideros | reverse complement strand
AACACCAACCCTAACCCTAACCCTAACCCTAACCCTAACCCTATGCCTAACACCAACACTAACCCTAACCTTAACCCTAACCCTAACACCAACCCTAACACTAACCCTAACCCTAACCCTAACCCTAACCCTAACACCATCCCTAACCCTAATCCTAACCCTAACCCTAACCCTAACCCTAACCCTAAACCTAACACCAACCCTAACCCTAACCCTAACCCTAACCCTATGCCTAACACCAACACTAACCCTAACCCTAACCCTAACCCTAACACCAACCCTAACCCTAACCCTAACCCTAACCCTAACTCTAACCCTAACACCAACCCTAACCCTAACCCTAACCCTAACACCAACCCTAACTCTAATCCTAACCCTATCACTAACCCTAACCCTAACACCAACACTAACTGTAACCCTAACCCTAACCCTAAACCTATGTCTAACACAAACCCTAACCCTAACGCCAACCCTAACCCTAACCCTAACCCTAACACCAACCCTAACCCTAACCCTAACCCTAACCCTAACCCTATGCCTAACACGAACCCTAACCCTAACCTTAACCCTAACCCTAACCCTAACACCAACCCTAACCCTAACCCTAACCCTAACCCTAACACCAACCCTAAACCTAAACCTAACCCTAACCCTAACACCAACCCTAACCCTAATCCTAACCCTAACCCTAACCCTAACCCTATGCCTAACACGAACCATAACCCTAACCCTAAACCTAACACCAACCCTAACCCTAACCCTAACCCTAACCCTAAACCTAACACCAACCCTAACCCTAACCCAAACACTAACCCTAACACCAACCCTAACCCTAACACCAACCCTAACCCTAACCCTAACCCTAACCCTAACCCTATACCTAACACCAACCCTAACCCTAATCCTAACCCTAACCCTAACCCTAACCCTAACCCTAACCCTAACCCTAACCCTAACCCTAATCCTAACCCTAAACCTAACCCTAACCCTAACCCTAACCCTAACACCAACCCTAACCCTAACCCTATCCCTAACACCAACACTAACCCTAATCCTAACCCTAACCCTAACCCTAACACCAACCCTAACCCTAACCCTAACCCTAACCCTAAACCTAACACCAACCCTAACCCTAACCCAAACACTAACCATAACACCAACCCTAACCCTAACACCAACCCTAACCCTAACCCTAACCCTAACCCTAACCCTATACCTAACACCAACCCTAACCCTAATCCTAACCCTACTTTAACCCTAACCCTAACACTAACCCTAACCCTAACCCTAACCCTAACCCTAACCCTAACACCAACCCTAACCCTAACCCTAACCCTAACCCTAACACCCACCCTAACCCTAATCCTAACCCTAACCCTAACCCTAACACCAACCCTAACCCTATCCCTAACCCCTAACACCAACCCTAACCCTAACCCTAACCCTCACCCTATGCCTAACACGAACCCTAACCCTAACCCTAACCCTAACCCTAACACCAACCCTAACCCTAATCCTAACCCTAACCCTAACCCTAACCCTAACCCGAACCCTAACCCTAACACCAACCCTAACCCTAACCCTATCCCTAACACCAACACTAACCCTAATCCTAACCCTAACCCTAACCCTAACACCAACCCTAACCCTAACCCTAACCCTAACCCTAACACCAACCCTAACCCTAACCCTAACCCTAACCCTAACCCTATGATTAACACGAACCCTAACCCTAAACCTAACCCTAACCCTAACACCAACCCTAACCCTAATCCTAACCCTAACCCTAACCCTAACCCTAACACTAACCCTAACCCTAACCCTAACCCTAACACCAACCCTAACCCTAACCCTAACCGTAACCCTAACCCTATACCTAACACCAACCCTAACCCTAACCCTAACCCTAACCCTAACCCTAACCGTAACCCTAACCCTAACCCTAACCCTAAACCTAACACAAACCCTAACCCTAACCCTAACCCTAACCCTAACACCAACCCTAACCCTAACCTTAACCCTAAACCCTAATCCTAACCCTAACCCTAACCCTAACCCTAACCCTAACCCTAACAAGGGCAAGGTGTACTGGTCAGCGACGGGCAAGTTCTAGGCCTCGGACTAGAAGGAGCCATGGGCGTTGGTCTAGGGCCCGAGGTAGGGCTAGTGGGAGAGGTAGGCGTAGCGCTGGGGTAGGCAAAGGGCAAGAGGTGGGTGTCGGGGTAAACCTCGGAGTAGGCCTAGGACCAGGAGTGGGACCTGTGGCTAGGGGTAGGGTGGGGGTGGGCCTATGGGTAGGGGGAGCTGTAGGGACAGGGGTAGGTGTAGGACCAGAGGTAGTGCTAGGCGTAGGCCTAGGGCGAGGGGTAGTGCTCGGGGTAACCTAACCCTAACCCTAACCCTAACCCTAACACTAACCCTAACCCTAACCCTAACACCAACCCTAACCCTAACCCTAACCCTATACCTAACACCAACCCTAACCCTAACCCTAACCCTAACACCAACCCTAACCCTAATCCTAACCCTAAACCTAACCCTATCACCAACCCTAACCCTAACCCTAACCCTAACCCTAACACCAACCCTAAACCTAACCCTAACCCTAACCCTAACCCTATGCCTAACACGAACCATAACCCTAACCCTAAACCTAACACCAACCCTAACCCTAACCCTAACCCTAAACCTAACACCAACCCTAACCCTAACCCAAACACTAACCCTAACACCAACCCTAACCCTAACACCAACCCTAATTCTAACCCTAACCCTAACCCTAACCCTAACCCTAACCCTAACCCTATACCTAACACCAACCCTAACCCTAATCCTAACCCTAACTCTAACCCTAACCCTAACACTAACCCTAACCCTAACCCTAACCCTAACCCTAACACCAACCCTAACCCTAACCCTAACCCTAACCCTATACCTAACACCAACCCTAACCCTAACCCTAACCCTAACCCTAACACCAACCCTAACACTAACCCTAACCCTAACCCTAACCCTAACACCAAACCTAACCCTAATCCTAACCCTAACCCTAACCCTAACCCTAACCCTATGACTAACACCAACACTAACCCTAACCCTAACCCTAACCCTAACACCAACCCTAACCCTAATCCTAACCCTAACCCTAACCCTAACCCTAACACTAACCCTAACCCTAACCCTAACCCTAACCCTATGCCTAACACCAACACTAACCCTAAACCTAACCCTAACCCTAACACCAACCCTAACCCTAATCCTAACCCTAACCCTAACCCTAACCCTAACACTAACCCTAACCCTAACCCTAACCCTAACCCTAACACCAACCCTAACCCTAACTCTAAACCTAACCCTAACCCTATACCTAACACCAACCCTAACCCTAACCCTAACCCTAACCCTAACACCAACCCTAACACTAACCCTAACCCTAACCCTAACCCTAACACCAACTCTAACCCTAATCCTAACCCTAACCCTAACCCTAACCCTAACACCAACCCTAACCCTAACCCTAACCCTAACCCTATGCCTAACACCAACACTAACCCTAACCCTAACCCTAACCCTAACACCAACCCTAACACTAACCCTAACCCTAACCCTAACCCTAACCCTAACACCATCCCTAACCCTAATCCTAACCCTAACCCTAACCCTAACCCTAACCCTAAACCTAACACCAACCCTAACCCTAACCCTAACCCTAACCCTATGCCTAACACCAACACTAACCCTAACCCTAACCCTAACCCTAACACCAACCCTAACCCTAACCCTAACCCTAACCCTAACTCTAACCCTAACACCAACCCTAACCCTAACCCTAACCCTAACACCAACCCTAACTCTAATCCTAACCCTATCACTAACCCTAACCCTAACACCAACCCTAACTGTAACCCTAACCCTAACCCTAAACCTATGTCTAACACAAACCCTAACCCTAACGCCAACCCTAACCCTAACCCTAACCCTAACACCAACCCTAACCCTAACCCTAACCCTAACCCTAACCCTATGCCTAACACGAACCCTAACCCTAACCTTAACCCTAACCCTAACCCTAACACCAACCCTAACCCTAACCCTAACCCTAACCCTAACCCTAACACCAACCCTAAACCTAAACCTAACCCTAACCCTAACACCAACCCTAACCCTAATCCTAACCCTAACCCTAACCCTAACCCTATGCCTAACACGAACCATAACCCTAACCCTAAACCTAACACCAACCCTAACCCTAACCCTAACCCTAACCCTAAACCTAACACCAACCCTAACCCTAACCCAAACACTAACCCTAACACCAACCCTAACCCTAACACCAACCCTAACCCTAACCCTAACCCTAACCCTAACCCTATACCTAACACCAACCTAACCCTAATCCTAACCCTAACCCTAACCCTAACCCTAACCCTAACCCTAACCCTAACCCTAACACTATACCTAACACCAACCCTAACCCTAACCCTAACCCTAACCCTAACACCAACCCTAACACTAACCCTAACCCTAACACTAACCCTAACACCAACTCTAACCCTAATCCTAACCCTAACCCTAACCCTAACCCTAACCCTAACCCTAACCCTATGCCTAACCCTAACACTAACCCTAACCCTAACCCTAACCCCTAACACCAACCCTAACCCTAACCCTAACCGTAACCCTAACCCTATACCTAACACCAACCCTAACCCTAACCCTAACCCTAACCCTAACCGTAACCCTAACCCTAACCCTAACCCTAAACCTAACACAAACCCTAACCCTAACCCTAACCCTAACCCTAACACCAACCCTAACCCTAACCCTAACCCTAACCCTAAACCTAACACCAACCCTAACCCTAACCAAAACACTAACCCTAACACCAACCCTAACCCTAACACAACCCTAACCCTAACCCTAACCCTAACCCTAACCCTATACCTAACACCAACCCTAACTCTATTCCTAACCTTAACCCTAACCCTAACCCTAACACTAACCCTAACCCTAACACTAACCCTAACACCAACCCTAACCCTAACCCTAACCCTAACACCAACCCTAACCCTAATCCTAACCATAACCCTAACCCTAACCCTAACCCTAACCCTAACCCTAACACCAACCCTAACCCTAATCCTAACCCTAAACCTAACCCTAACCCTAACCCTAACCCTAACACCAACCCTAACCCTAACCCTATCCCTAACACCAACACTAACCCTAATCCTAACCCTAACCCTAACCCTAACACCAAGCCTAACCCTAACCCTAAACCTAACACCACCCCTAACCCTAACCCAAACACTAACCCTAACACCAACCCTAACCCTAACACCAACCCTAACCCTAACCCTAACCCTAACCCTAACACTATACCTAACACCAACCCTAACCCTAATCCTAACCCTAACTTTAACCCTAACCCTAACACTAACCCTAACCCTAACCCTAACCCTAACCCTAACACCAACCCTAACCCTAACCCTAACCCTAACCCTAACACCCACCCTAACCCTAATCCTAACCCTAACCCTAACCCTAACACCAACCCTAACCCTATCCCTAACCCTAACACCAACCCTAACCCTAACCCTAACCCTCACCCTATGCCTAACACGAACCCTAACCCTAACCCTAACCCTAACCCTAACACCAACCCTAACCCTAATCCTAACCCTAACCCTAACCCTAACCCTAACCCTAACCCTAACACCAACCCTAACCCTAACCCTATCCCTAACACCAACACTAACCCTAATCCTAACCCTAACCCTAACCCTAACACCAACCCTAACCCTAACCCTAACCCTAACCCTAACCCTAACACCAACCCTAACCCTAACCCTAACCCTAACCCTAACCCTATGCCTAACACGAACCCTAACCCTAAACCTAACCCTAACCCTAACACCAACCCTAACCCTAATCCTAACCCTAACCCTAACCCTAACCCTAACACTAACCCTAACCCTAACCCTAACCCTAACACCAACCCTAACCCTAACCCTAACCGTAACCCTAACCCTATACCTAACACCAACCCTAACCCTAACCCTAACCCTATCCTAACCCTAACCGTAACCCTAACCCTAACCCTAACCCTAAACCTAACACAAAACCTAACCCTAACCCTAACCCTAACCCTAACACCAACCCTAACCCTAACCTTAACCCTAAACCCTAATCCTAACCCTAACCCTAACCCTAACCCTAACCCTAACCCTAACAAGGGCAAGGTGTACTGGTCAGCGACGGGCAAGTTCTAGGCCTCGGACTAGAAGGAGCCATGGGCGTTGGTCTAGGGCTCGAGGTAGGGCTAGTGGGAGAGGTAGGCGTAGCGCTGGGGTAGGCAAAGGGCAAGGGGTGGGTGTCGGGGTAAACCTCGGAGTAGGCCTAGGACCAGGAGTGGGACCTGTGGCTAGGGGTAGGGATGGGGGTGGGCCTATGGGTAGGGGGAGCTGTAGGGACAGGGGTAGGGGTAGGACCAGAGGTAGTGCTAGGCGTAGGCCTAGGGCGAGGGGTAGTGCTCGGGGTAACCTAACCCTAACCCTAACCCTAACCCTAACACTAACCCTAACCCTAACCCTAACACCAACCCTAACCCTAACCCTAACCCTATACCTAACACCAACCCTAACCCTAACCCTAACCCTAACCCTACCACCAACCCTAACCCTAATCCTAACCCTAAACCTAACCCTATCACCAACCCTAACCCTAACCCTAACCCTAACCCTAACACCAACCCTAACCCTAACCCTAACCCTAACCCTAACCCTATGCCTAACACGAACCATAACCCTAACCCTAAACCTAACACCAACCCTAACCCTAACCCTAACCCTAACCCTAAACCTAACACCAACCCTAACCCTAACCCAAACACTAACCCTAACACCAACCCTAACCCTAACACCAACCCTAATTCTAACCCTAACCCTAACACTAACCCTAACCCTAACCCTAACCCTAACACCAACCCTAACCCTAACCCAAACACTAACCCTAACCCTAACCCTAACCCTAACACCAACCCTAACCCTAACCCTAACCCTAACCCTAACCGTAACCCTTAACCTAACCCTAACCCTAAACCTAACACCAACCCTAACCCTAACCCTAACCCTAACCCTAACACCAACGCTAACCCTAACCCTAACCCTAAACCCTAATCCTAACCCTAACCCTAACCCTAACCCTAACCCTAACAAGGGCAAGGTGTACTGGTCAGCGACGGGCAAGTTCTAGGCCTCGACTAGAAGGAGCCATGGGCGTTGGTCTAGGGCCCGAGGTAGGGCTAGTGGGAGAGGTAGGCGTAGCGCTGGGGTAGGCAAAGGGCAAGGGGTGGGTGTCGGGGTAAACCTCGGAGTAGGCCTAGGACCAGGAGTGGGACCTGTGGCTAGGGGTAGGGATGGGGGTGAGCCTATGGGTAGGGGAGCTGTAGGGACAGGGGTAGGGGTAGGACCAGAGGTAGTGCTAGGCGTAGGCCTAGGGCGAGAGGTAGTGCTCGGGGTAACCTAACCCTAACCCTAACCCTAACCCTAACACTAACCCTAACCCTAACCCTAACCCTAACACCAACCCTAACCCTAACCCTAACCCTATACCTAACACCAACCCTAACCCTAACCCTAACCCTAACACCAACCCTAACCCTAACCCTAACCCTAACCCTAACCCTAACCCTAACCCTAACAGCAACCCTAACCCTAAACCTAACCCTAACCCTAACACCAACTCTAACCCTAATCCTAACCCTAACCCTAACCCTAACACCAACCCTAACCCTAACCCTAACCCTAACCCTAACCCTAACACCAAACCTAAACCTAACCCTAACCCTAACCCTAACCCTATGCCTAACACGAACCATAACCCAAACCCTAACCCTAACACCAACCCTAACCCTAACCCTAACCCTAACCCTAAACCTAACACCAACCCTAACCCTAACCCAAACACTAACCCTAACACCAACCCTAACCCTAACACCA
>NW_027669469.1:0-15000 GCF_964194185.1 Rhinolophus hipposideros | reverse complement strand
ACTAACCCTAACCCTAACCCTAACCCTAACACCAACTCTAACCCTAATCCTAACCCTAACCCTAACCCTAACCCTAACACCAACCCTAACCCTAACCCTAAACCTAACCCTAACCCTATGCCTAACACCAACACTAACCCTAACCCTAACCCTAACCCTAACACCAACCCTAACACTAACCCTAACCCTAACCCTAACCCTAACCCTAACACCATCCCTAACCCTAATCCTAACCCTAACCCTAACCCTAACCCTAACCCTAAACCTAACACCAACCCTAACCCTAACCCTAACCCTATGCCTAACACCAACACTAACCCTAACCCTAACCCTAACCCTAACACCAACCCTAACCCTAACCCTAACCCTAACCCTAACTCTAACCCTAACACCAACCCTAACCCTAACCCTAACCCTAACACCAACCCTAACTCTAATCCTAACCCTATCACTAACCCTAACCCTAACACCAACCCTAACTGTAACCCTAACCCTAACCCTAAACCTATGTCTAACACAAACCCTAACCCTAACGCCAACCCTAACCCTAACCCTAACCCTAACACCAACCCTAACCCTAACCCTAACCCTAACCCTAACCCTATGCCTAACACGAACCCTAACCCTAACCTTAACCCTAACCTAACCCTAACACCAACCCTAACCCTAACCCTAACCCTAACCCTAACCCTAACACCAACCCTAAACCTAAACCTAACCCTAACCCTAACACCAACCCTAACCCTAATCCTAACCCTAACCCTAACCCTAACCCTATGCCTAACACGAACCATAACCCTAACCCTAAACCTAACACCAACCCTAACCCTAACCCTAACCCTAACCCTAAACCTAACACCAACCCTAACCCTAACCCAAACACTAACCCTAACACCAACCCTAACCCTAACACCAACCCTAACCCTAACCCTAACCCTAACCCTAACCCTATACCTAACACCAACCCTAACCCTAATCCTAACCCTAACCCTAACCCTAACCCTAACCCTAACCCTAACCCTAACCCTAACCCTAACACTATACCTAACACCAACCCTAACCCTAACCCTAACCCTAACCCTAACACCAACCCTAACACTAACCCTAACCCTAACACTAACCCTAACACCAACCCTAACCCTAATCCTAACCCTAACCCTAACCCTAACCCTAACCCTAACCCTATGCCTAACACCAACACTAACCCTAACCCTAACCCTAACCCTAACACCAACCCTAACCCTAATCCTAACCCTAACCCTAACCCTAACCCTAACACTAACCCTAACCCTAACCCTAACCCTAACACCAACCCTAACCCTAACCCTAACCGTAACCCTAACCCTATACCTAACACCAACCCTAACCCTAACCCTAACCCTAACCCTAACCCTAACCGTAACCCTAACCCTAACCCTAACCCTAAACCTAACACAAACCCTAACCCTAACCCTAAACCTAACCCTAACACCAACCCTAACCTTAACCCTAAACCCTAATCCTAACCCTAACCCTAACCCTAACCCTAACCATAACCATAACAAGGGCAAGGTGTACTGGTCAGCGACGGGCAAGTTCTAGGCCTCGGACTAGAAGGAGCCATGGGCGTTGGTCTAGGGCCCGAGGTAGGGCTAGTGGGAGAGGTAGGCGTAGCGCTGGGGTAGGCAAAGGGCAAGGGGTGGGTGTCGGGGTAAACCTCGGAGTAGGCCTAGGACCAGGAGTGGGACCTGTGGCTAGGGGTAGGGATGGGGGTGGGCCTATGGGTAGGGGGAGCTGTAGGGACAGGGGTAGGGGTAGGACCAGAGGTAGTGCTAGGCGTAGGCCTAGGGCGAGGGGTAGTGCTCGGGGTAACCTAACCCTAACCCTAAACCTAACCCTAACACCAACCCTAACCCTAACCCTAACCCTAACCCTAACACCAACCCTAACTCTAACCCTAACCCTAACCCTAACCCTATGCCTAACACGAACCCTAACACTAAATCTAACCCTAACCCTAACACCAACCCTAACCCTAATCCTAACCCTAACCCTAACCCTAACCCTAACACTAACACTAACCCTAACCCAAACCCTAACCCTAACACCAACCCTAACCCTAGCCCTAACCCTAACCCTAACCCTATACCTAACACCAACCCTAACCCTAACCCTAACCCTAACACCAACCCTAACCCTAACCCTAACCCTAACCCTAACCCTAACACTAACCCTAACAGCAACCCTAACCCTAAACCCAACCCTAACCCTAACACCAACCCTAACCCTAATCCTAACCCTAACCCTAACCCTAACACCAAACCTAAACCTAACCCTAACCCTAACCCTAACACCAAACCTAAACCTAACCCTAACCCTAACCCTAACCCTATGCCTAACACGAACCATAACCCTAACCCTAACCCTAACACCAACCCTAACCCTAATCCTAACCCTAACCCTAACCCTAACCCTAAACCTAACACCAACCCTAACCCTAACCCAAACACTAACCCTAACACCAACCCTAACCCTAACACCAACCCTAACCCTAACCCTAACCCTAACCCTAACCCTATACCTAACACCAACCCTAACCCTAATCCTCACCCTAACTTTAACCCTAACCCTAACACTAACCCTAACCCTAACCCTAACCCTAACCCTAACACCAACCCTAACCCTAACCCTAACCCTAACCCTAACACCCACCCTAATTCTAATCCTAACCCTAACCCTAACCCTAACACCAACCCTAACCCTATCCCTAACCCTAACACCAACCATAACCCTAACCCTAACCCTCACCCTATGCCTAACACGAACCCTAACCCTAACCCTAACCCTAACCCTAACACCAACCCTAACCCTAATCCTAACCCTAACCCTAACCCTAACCCTAACCCGAACCCTAACCCTAACACCAACCCTAACCCTAACCCTATCCCTAACACCAACACTAACCCTAATCCTAACCCTAACCCTAACCCTAACACCAACCCTAACCCTAACCCTAACCCTAACCCTAACACCAACCCTAACCCTAACCCTAACCCTAACCCTAACCCTATGATTAACACGAACCCTAACCCTAAACCTAACCCTAACCCTAACATCAACCCTAACCCTAATCCTAACCCTAACCCTAACCCTAACCCTAACACTAACCCTAACCCTAACCCTAACCCTAACACCAACTCTAACCCTAACCCTAACCGTAACCCTAACCCTATACCTAACACCAACCCTAACCCTTACCCTAACCCTAACCCTAACCCTAACCGTAACCCTAACCCTAACCCTAACCCTAAACCTAACACAAACCCTAACCCTAACCCTAACCCTAACCCTAACACCAACCCTAACCCTAACCTTAACCCTAAACCCTAATCCTAACCCTAACCCTAACCCTAACCCTAACCCTAACCCTAACCCTAACAAGGGCAAGGTGTACTGGTCAGCGACGGGCAAGTTCTAGGCCTCGGACTAGAAGGAGCCATGGGCGTTGGTCTAGGGCCCGAGGTAGGGCTAGTGGGAGAGGTAGGCGTAGCGCTGGGGTAGGCAAAGGGCAAGAGGTGTGTGTCGGGGTAAACCTCGGAGTAGGCCTAGGACCAGGAGTGGGACCTGTGGCTAGGGGTAGGGATGGGGGTGGGCCTATGGGTAGGGGGAGCTGTAGGGACAGGGGTAGGTGTAGGACCAGAGGTAGTGCTAGGCGTAGGCCTAGGGCGAGGGGTAGTGCTCGGGGTAACCTAACCCTAACCCTAACCCTAACCCTAACACCAACCCTAACCCTAACCCTAACCCTATACCTAACACCAACCCTAACCCTAACCCTAACCCTAACCCTAACACCAACCCTAACCCTAATCCTAACCCTAAACCTAACCCTATCACCAACCCTAACCCTAACCCTAACCCTAACCCTAACACCAACCCTAACCCTAACCCTAACCCTAACCCTAACCCTATGCCTAACACGAACCATAACCCTAACCCTAAACCTAACACCAACCCTAACCCTAACCCTAACCCTAAACCTAACACCAACACTAACCCTAACCCAAACACTAACCCTAACACCAACCCTAACCCTAACACCAACCCTAATTCTAACCCTAACCCTAACCCTAACCCTAACCCTAACCCTAACCCTAACCATATACCTAACACCAACCCTAACCCTAATCCTAACCCTAACCCTAACCCTAACCCTAACACTAACCCTAACCCTAACCCTAACCCTAACACCAACCCTAACCCTAACCCTAACCCTAACCCTATACCTAACACCAACCCTAACCCTAACCCTAACCCTAACCCTAACACCAACCCTAACACTAACCCTAACCCTAACCCTAACCCTATACCTAACACCAACCCTAACCCTAATCCTAACCCTAACCCTAACCCTAACCCTAACACTAACCCTAACCCTAACCCTAACCCTAACCCTAACACCAACCCTAACCCTAACTCTAAACCTAACCCTAACCCTATACCTAACACCAACCCTAACCCTAACCCTAACCCTAACCCTAACACCAACCCTAACACTAACCCTAACCCTAACCCTAACCCTAACACCAACTCTAACCCTAATCCTAACCCTAACCCTAACCCTAACCCTAACACCAACCCTAACCCTAACCCTAACCCTAACCCTAACCCTATGCCTAACACCAACACTAACCCTAACCCTAAACCTAACCCTAACACCAACCCTAACACTAACCCTAACCCTAACCCTAACCCTAACCCTAACACCATCCCTAACCCTAATCCTAACCCTAACCCTAACCCTAACCCTAACCCTAAACCTAACACCAACCCTAACCCTAACCCTAACCCTAACCCTATGCCTAACACCAACACTAACCCTAACCCTAACCCTAACCCTAACACCAACCCTAACCCTAACCCTAACCCTAACCCTAACTCTAACCCTAACACCAACCCTAACCCTAACCCTAACCCTAACACCAACCCTAACTCTAATCCTAACCCTATCACTAACCCTAACCCTAACACCAACCCTAACTGTAACCCTAACCCTAACCCTAAACCTATGTCTAACACAAACCCTAACCCTAACGCCAACCCTAACCCTAACCCTAACCCTAACACCAACCCTAACCCTAACCCTAACCCTAACCCTAACCCTATGCCTAACACGAACCCTAACCCTAACCTTAACCCTAACCCTAACCCTAACACCAACCCTAACCCTAACCCTAACCCTAACCCTAACCCTAACACCAACCCTAAACCTAAACCTAACCCTAACCCTAACACCAACCCTAACCCTAATCCTAACCCTAACCCTAACCCTAACCCTATGCCTAACACGAACCATAACCCTAACCCTAAACCTAACACCAACCCTAACCCTAACCCTAACCCTAACCCTAAACCTAACACCAACCCTAACCCTAACCCAAACACTAACCCTAACACCAACCCTAACCCTAACACCAACCCTAACCCTAACCCTAACCCTAACCCTAACCCTATACCTAACACCAACCCTAACCCTAATCCTAACCCTAACCTTAACCCTAACCCTAACCCTAACCCTAACCCTAACCCTAACACTATACCTAACACCAACCCTAACCCTAACCCTAACCCTAACCCTAACACCAACCCTAACACTAACCCTAACCCTAACACTAACCCTAACACCAACCCTAACCCTAATCCTAACCCTAACCCTAACCCTAACCCTAACCCTAACCCTATGCCTAACACCAACACTAACCCTAACCCTAACCCTAACCCTAACCCTAACACCAACCCTAACCCTAATCCTAACCCTAACCCTAACCCTAACCCTAACACTAACCCTAACCCTAACCCTAACACCAACCCTAACCCTAACCCTAACCGTAACCCTAACCCTATACCTAACACCAACCCTAACCCTAACCCTAACCCTAACCCTAACCCTAACCGTAACCCTAACCCTAACCCTAACCCTAAACCTAACACAAACCCTAACCCTAACCCTAACCCTAACCCTAACACCAACCCTAACTTTAACCTTAACCCTAAACCCTAATCCTAACCCTAACCCTAACCCTAACCCTAACCCTAACCCTAACAAGGGCAAGGTGTACTGGTCAGCGACGGGCAAGTTCTAGGCCTCGGACTAGAAGGAGCCATGGGCGTTGGTCTAGGGCCCGAGGTAGGGCTAGTGGGAGAGGTAGGCGTAGCGCTGGGGTAGGCAAAGGGCAAGGGGTGGGTGTCGGGGTAAACCTCGGAGTAGGCCTAGGACCAGGAGTGGGACCTGTGGCTAGGGGTAGGGATGGGGGTGGGCCTATGGGTAGGGGGAGCTGTAGGGACAGGGGTAGGGGTAGGACCAGAGGTAGTGCTAGGCGTAGGCCTAGGGCGAGGGGTAGTGCTCGGGGTAACCTAACCCTAACCCTAAACCTAACCCTAACACCAACCCTAACCCTAACCCTAACCCTAACCCTAACACCAACCCTAACTCTAACCCTAACCCTAACCCTAACCCTATGCCTAACACGAACCCTAACACTAAACCTAACCCTAACCCTAACACCAACCCTAACCCTAATCCTAACCCTAACCCTAACCCTAACACTAACACTAACCCTAACCCTAACCCTAACACCAACCCTAACCCTAGCCCTAACCCTAACCCTAACCCTATACCTAACACCAACCCTAACCCTAACCCTAACCCTAACCCTAACCGTAACCCTTAACCTAACCCTAACCCTAAACCTAACACCAACCCTAACCCTAACCCTAACCCTAACCCTAACACCAACCCTAACACTAACCCTAAACCTAACCCTAACCCTAACACCAAACCTAACCCTAATCCTAACCCTAACCCTAACCCTAACCCTAACCCTATACCTAACACCAACCCTAACCCTAATCCTAACCCTAACCCTAACTTAACCCTAACACTAACCCTAACCCTAACCCTAACCCTAACACCAACCCTAACCCTAACCCTAACCCTAACCCTATACCTAACACCAACCCTAACCCTAACCCTAAACCTAACCCTAACACCAACCCTAACACTAACCCTAACCCTAACCCTAACCCTAACACCAACCCTAACCCTAATCCTAACCCTAACCCTAACCCTAACCCTAACCCTAACCCTATGCCTAACACCAACACTAACCCTAACCCTAACCCTAACCCTAACACCAACCCTAACCCTAATCCTAACCCTAACCCTAACCCTAACCCTAACACTAACCCTAACCCTAACCCTAACCCTAACCCTATGCCTAACACCAACACTAACCCTAACCCTAACCCTAACCCTAACACCAAACCTAACCCTAATCCTAACCCTAACCCTAACCCTAACCCTAACACTAACCCTAACCCTAACCCTAACCCTAACCCTAACACCAACCCTAACCCTAACTCTAAACCTAACCCTAACCCTATACCTAACACCAACCCTAACCCTAACCCTAACCCTAACCCTAACACCAACCCTAACACTAACCCTAACCCTAACCCTAACCCTAACACCAACTCTAACCCTAATCCTAACCCTAACCCTAACCCTAACCCTAACACCAACCCTAACCCTAACCCTAAACCTAACCCTAACCCTATGCCTAACACCAACACTAACCCTAACCCTAACCCTAACCCTAACACCAACCCTAACACTAACCCTAACCCTAACCCTAACCCTAACCCTAACACCATCCCTAACCCTAATCCTAACCCTAACCCTAACCCTAACCCTAACCCTAAACCTAACACCAACCCTAACCCTAACCCTAACCCTATGCCTAACACCAACACTAACCCTAACCCTAACCCTAACCCTAACACCAACCCTAACCCTAACCCTAACCCTAACCCTAACTCTAACCCTAACACCAACCCTAACCCTAACCCTAACCCTAACACCAACCCTAACTCTAATCCTAACCCTATCACTAACCCTAACCCTAACACCAACCCTAACTGTAACCCTAACCCTAACCCTAAACCTATGTCTAACACAAACCCTAACCCTAACGCCAACCCTAACCCTAACCCTAACCCTAACACCAACCCTAACCCTAACCCTAACCCTAACCCTAACCCTATGCCTAACACGAACCCTAACCCTAACCTTAACCCTAACCCTAACCCTAACACCAACCCTAACCCTAACCCTAACCCTAACCCTAACACCAACCCTAACACTAACCCTAACCCTAACCCTAACCCTAACACCAACTCTAACCCTAATCCTAACCCTAACCCTAACCCTAACCCTAACACCAACCCTAACCCTAACCCTAAACCTAACCCTAACCCTATGCCTAACACCAACACTAACCCTAACCCTAACCCTAACCCTAACACCAACCCTAACACTAACCCTAACCCTAACCCTAACCCTAACCCTAACACCATCCCTAACCCTAATCCTAACCCTAACCCTAACCCTAACCCTAACCCTAAACCTAACACCAACCCTAACCCTAACCCTAACCCTATGCCTAACACCAACACTAACCCTAACCCTAACCCTAACCCTAACACCAACCCTAACCCTAACCCTAACCCTAACCCTAACTCTAACCCTAACACCAACCCTAACCCTAACCCTAACCCTAACACCAACCCTAACTCTAATCCTAACCCTATCACTAACCCTAACCCTAACACCAACCCTAACTGTAACCCTAACCCTAACCCTAAACCTATGTCTAACACAAACCCTAACCCTAACGCCAACCCTAACCCTAACCCTAACCCTAACACCAACCCTAACCCTAACCCTAACCCTAACCCTAACCCTATGCCTAACACGAACCCTAACCCTAACCTTAACCCTAACCCTAACCCTAACACCAACCCTAACCCTAACCCTAACCCTAACCCTAACCCTAACACCAACCCTAAACCTAAACCTAACCCTAACCCTAACACCAACCCTAACCCTAATCCTAACCCTAACCCTAACCCTAACCCTATGCCTAACACGAACCATAACCCTAACCCTAAACCTAACACCAACCCTAACCCTAACCCTAACCCTAACCCTAAACCTAACACCAACCCTAACCCTAACCCAAACACTAACCCTAACACCAACCCTAACCCTAACACCAACCCTAACCCTAACCCTAACCCTAACCCTAACCCTATACCTAACACCAACCCTAACCCTAATCCTAACCCTAACCCTAACCCTAACCCTAACCCTAACCCTAACCCTAACCCTAACCCTAACACTATACCTAACACCAACCCTAACCCTAACCCTAACCCTAACCCTAACACCAACCCTAACACTAACCCTAACCCTAACACTAACCCTAACACCAACCCTAACCCTAATCCTAACCCTAACCCTAACCCTAACCCTAACCCTAACCCTATGCCTAACACCAACACTAACCCTAACCCTAACCCTAACCCTAACACCAACCCTAACCCTAATCCTAACCCTAACCCTAACCCTAACCCTAACACTAACCCTAACCCTAACCCTAACCCTAACACCAACCCTAACCCTAACCCTAACCGTAACCCTAACCCTATACCTAACACCAACCCTAACCCTAACCCTAACCCTAACCCTAACCCTAACCGTAACCCTAACCCTAACCCTAACCCTAAACCTAACACAAACCCTAACCCTAACCCTAAACCTAACCCTAACACCAACCCTAACCCTAACCTTAACCCTAAACCCTAATCCTAACCCTAACCCTAACCCTAACCCTAACCATAACCATAACAAGGGCAAGGTGTACTGGTCAGGGACGGGCAAGTTCTAGGCCTCGGACTAGAAGGAGCCATGGGCGTTGGTCTAGGGCCCGAGGTAGGGCTAGTGGGAGAGGTAGGCGTAGCGCTGGGGTAGGCAAAGGGCAAGGGGTGGGTGTCGGGGTAAACCTCGGAGTAGGCCTAGGACCAGGAGTGGGACCTGTGGCTAGGGGTAGGGATGGGGGTGGGCCTATGGGTAGGGGGAGCTGTAGGGACAGGGGTAGGGGTAGGACCAGAGGTAGTGCTAGGCGTAGGCCTAGGGCGAGGGGTAGTGCTCGGGGTAACCTAACCCTAACCCTAAACCTAACCCTAACACCAACCCTAACCCTAACCCTAACCCTAACCCTAACACCAACCCTAACTCTAACCCTAACCCTAACCCTAACCCTATGCCTAACACGAACCCTAACACTAAATCTAACCCTAACCCTAACACCAACCCTAACCCTAATCCTAACCCTAACCCTAACCCTAACCCTAACACTAACACTAACCCTAACCCAAACCCTAACCCTAACACCAACCCTAACCCTAGCCCTAACCCTAACCCTAACCCTATACCTAACACCAACCCTAACCCTAACCCTAACCCTAACACCAACCCTAACCCTAACCCTAACCCTAACCCTAACCCTAACACTAACCCTAACAGCAACCCTAACCCTAAACCCAACCCTAACCCTAACACCAACCCTAACCCTAATCCTAACCCTAACCCTAACCCTAACACCAAACCTAAACCTAACCCTAACCCTAACCCTAACACCAAACCTAAACCTAACCCTAACCCTAACCCTAACCCTATGCCTAACACGAACCATAACCCTAACCCTAACCCTAACACCAACCCTAACCCTAATCCTAACCCTAACCCTAACCCTAACCCTAAACCTAACACCAACCCTAACCCTAACCCAAACACTAACCCTAACACCAACCCTAACCCTAACACCAACCCTAACCCTAACCCTAACCCTAACCCTAACCCTATACCTAACACCAACCCTAACCCTAATCCTCACCCTAACTTTAACCCTAACCCTAACACTAACCCTAACCCTAACCCTAACCCTAACCCTAACACCAACCCTAACCCTAACCCTAACCCTAACCCTAACACCCACCCTAATTCTAATCCTAACCCTAACCCTAACCCTAACACCAACCCTAACCCTATCCCTAACCCTAACACCAACCATAACCCTAACCCTAACCCTCACCCTATGCCTAACACGAACCCTAACCCTAACCCTAACCCTAACCCTAACACCAACCCTAACCCTAATCCTAACCCTAACCCTAACCCTAACCCTAACCCGAACCCTAACCCTAACACCAACCCTAACCCTAACCCTATCCCTAACACCAACACTAACCCTAATCCTAACCCTAACCCTAACCCTAACACCAACCCTAACCCTAACCCTAACCCTAACCCTAACACCAACCCTAACCCTAACCCTAACCCTAACCCTAACCCTATGATTAACACGAACCCTAACCCTAAACCTAACCCTAACCCTAACATCAACCCTAACCCTAATCCTAACCCTAACCCTAACCCTAACCCTAACACTAACCCTAATCCTAACCCTAACCCTAACACCAACTCTAACCCTAACCCTAACCGTAACCCTAACCCTATACCTAACACCAACCCTAACCCTTACCCTAACCCTAACCCTAACCCTAACCGTAACCCTAACCCTAACCCTAACCCTAAACCTAACACAAACCCTAACCCTAACCCTAACCCTAACCCTAACACCAACCCTAACCCTAACCTTAACCCTAAACCCTAATCCTAACCCTAACCCTAACCCTAACCCTAACCCTAACCCTAACAAGGGCAAGGTGTACTGGTCAGCGACGGGCAAGTTCTAGGCCTCGGACTAGAAGGAGCCATGGGCGTTGGTCTAGGGCCCGAGGTAGGGCTAGTGGGAGAGGTAGGCGTAGCGCTGGGGTAGGCAAAGGGCAAGAGGTGTGTGTCGGGGTAAACCTCGGAGTAGGCCTAGGACCAGGAGTGGGACCTGTGGCTAGGGGTAGGGATGGGGGTGGGCCTATGGGTAGGGGGAGCTGTAGGGACAGGGGTAGGTGTAGGACCAGAGGTAGTGCTAGGCGTAGGCCTAGGGCGAGGGGTAGTGCTCGGGGTAACCTAACCCTAACCCTAACCCTAACCCTAACACCAACCCTAACCCTAACCCTAACCCTATACCTAACACCAACCCTAACCCTAACCCTAACCCTAACCCTAACACCAACCCTAACCCTAATCCTAACCCTAAACCTAACCCTATCACCAACCCTAACCCTAACCCTAACCCTAACCCTAACACCAACCCTAACCCTAACCCTAACCCTAACCCTAACCCTATGCCTAACACGAACCATAACCCTAACCCTAAACCTAACACCAACCCTAACCCTAACCCTAACCCTAAACCTAACACCAACCCTAACCCTAACCCAAACACTAACCCTAACACCAACCCTAACCCTAACACCAACCCTAATTCTAACCCTAACCCTAACCCTAACCCTAACCCTAACCCTAACCCTAACCATATACCTAACACCAACCCTAACCCTAATCCTAACCCTAACCCTAACCCTAACCCTAACACTAACCCTAACCCTAACCCTAACCCTAACACCAACCCTAACCCTAACCCTAACCCTAACCCTAACCCTAACACCAACCCTAACCCTAATCCTAACCCTAACCCTAACCCTAACACCAACCCTAACCCTAATCCTAACCCTAACCCTAACCCTAACCCTAACCCTAACCCTATGCCTAACACCAACACTAACCCTAACCCTAACCCTAACCCTAACACCAACCCTAACCCTAATCCTAACCCTAACCCTAACCCTAACCCTAACACTAACCCTAACCCTAACCCTAACCCTAACCCTATGCCTAACACCAACACTAACCCTAACCCTAACCCTAACCCTAACACCAACCCTAACCCTAATCCTAACCCTAACCCTAACCCTAACCCTAACACTAACCCTAACCCTAACCCTAACCCTAACCCTAACACCAACCCTAACCCTAACTCTAAACCTAACCCTAACCCTATACCTAACACCAACCCTAACCCTAACCCTAACCCTAACCCTAACACCAACCCTAACACTAACCCTAACCCTAACCCTAACCCTAACACCAACTCTAACCCTAATCCTAACCCTAACCCTAACCCTAACCCTAACACCAACCCTAACCCTAACCCTAACCCTAACCCTAACCCTATGCCTAACACCAACACTAACCCTAACCCTAAACCTAACCCTAACACCAACCCTAACACTAACCCTAACCCTAACCCTAACCCTAACCCTAACACCATCCCTAACCCTAATCCTAACCCTAACCCTAACCCTAACCCTAACCCTAAACCTAACACCAACCCTAACCCTAACCCTAACCCTAACCCTATGCCTAACACCAACACTAACCCTAACCCTAACCCTAACCCTAACACCAACCCTAACCCTAACCCTAACCCTAACCCTAACTCTAACCCTAACACCAACCCTAACCCTAACCCTAACCCTAACACCAACCCTAACTCTAATCCTAACCCTATCACTAACCCTAACCCTAACACCAACCCTAACTGTAACCCTAACCCTAACCCTAAACCTATGTCTAACACAAACCCTAACCCTAACGCCAACCCTAACCCTAACCCTAACCCTAACACCAACCCTAACCCTAACCCTAACCCTAACCCTAACCCTATGCCTAACACGAACCCTAACCCTAACCTTAACCCTAACCCTAACCCTAACACCAACCCTAACCCTAACCCTAACCCTAACCCTAACCCTAACACCAACCCTAAACCTAAACCTAACCCTAACCCTAACACCAACCCTAACCCTAATCCTAACCCTAACCCTAACCCTAACCCTATGCCTAACACGAACCATAACCCTAACCCTAAACCTAACACCAACCCTAACCCTAACCCTAACCCTAACCCTAAACCTAACACCAACCCTAACCCTAACCCAAACACTAACCCTAACACCAACCCTAACCCTAACACCAACCCTAACCCTAACCCTAACCCTAACCCTAACCCTATACCTAACACCAACCCTAACCCTAATCCTAACCCTAACCTTAACCCTAACCCTAACCCTAACCCTAACCCTAACCCTAACACTATACCTAACACCAACCCTAACCCTAACCCTAACCCTAACCCTAACACCAACCCTAACACTAACCCTAACCCTAACACTAACCCTAACACCAACCCTAACCCTAATCCTAACCCTAACCCTAACCCTAACCCTAACCCTAACCCTATGCCTAACACCAACACTAACCCTAACCCTAACCCTAACCCTAACCCTAACACCAACCCTAACCCTAATCCTAACCCTAACCCTAACCCTAACCCTAACACTAACCCTAACCCTAACCCTAACACCAACCCTAACCCTAACCCTAACCGTAACCCTAACCCTATACCTAACACCAACCCTAACCCTAACCCTAACCCTAACCCTAACCCTAACCGTAACCCTAACCCTAACCCTAACCCTAAACCTAACACAAACCCTAACCCTAACCCTAACCCTAACCCTAACACCAACCCTAACTTTAACCTTAACCCTAAACCCTAATCCTAACCCTAACCCTAACCCTAACCCTAACCCTAACCCTAACAAGGGCAAGGTGTACTGGTCAGCGACGGGCAAGTTCTAGGCCTCGGACTAGAAGGAGCCATGGGCGTTGGTCTAGGGCCCGAGGTAGGGCTAGTGGGAGAGGTAGGCGTAGCGCTGGGGTAGGCAAAGGGCAAGGGGTGGGTGTCGGGGTAAACCTCGGAGTAGGCCTAGGACCAGGAGTGGGACCTGTGGCTAGGGGTAGGGATGGGGGTGGGCCTATGGGTAGGGGGAGCTGTAGGGACAGGGGTAGGGGTAGGACCAGAGGTAGTGCTAGGCGTAGGCCTAGGGCGAGGGGTAGTGCTCGGGGTAACCTAACCCTAACCCTAAACCTAACCCTAACACCAACCCTAACCCTAACCCTAACCCTAACCCTAACACCAACCCTAACTCTAACCCTAACCCTAACCCTAACCCTATGCCTAACACGAACCCTAACACTAAACCTAACCCTAACCCTAACACCAACCCTAACCCTAATCCTAACCCTAACCCTAACCCTAACACTAACACTAACCCTAACCCTAACCCTAACACCAACCCTAACCCTAGCCCTAACCC